>NC_089789.1:5504114-5521614 GCF_040412425.1 Macrobrachium rosenbergii | reverse complement strand
TTTTAAACACGCACACACATGCACACACACACACACAGTTTGCAAAATAAAATTACTGACTTAGCTTTTCTCGTTAAATTGCCATGTGAAATGATTGTAACCTCAACACCAGACATGAAATTATTTCAGCTGTCTGAAGCGTTTGAATATAACCATATTTTCAGTATAGAGTTTAATGTCGTATGAAATTAATTGCAAGTGAATCCTTGTACAATGTGAAAGAAAGTGTAAAACGCTCCTAGAACGACCTGACATGGTGTGAAATATTTCTAATAATCGTGATATGAAATAATATATACAACAGTCCTAATATGATGTGAAATAAAGTGTAATGCAATCAAGCCTTTTCTTTGTCTCTGATAGCGCAAGGGCCAAAAATGGCTCGCCTAGGTCGACTCGAGCGCCATGACTGCAGCCCGGCCGCTGTCGAATAAAAGATGTTGCGTCAAGGTTGAGAAAATGGTTGTACGTGATAATTGGCGAATAAGATAAGGAAACGTTAGAACTAGCAACTCATTAAACAAAGCTGATAAAGCGTCCCAAGTTGGCTAAGTACCGTATGTAGTGCGACGTGTCCGATGCGGTTTTTCCATATCCCTGTTAACATTGCTTTACGACTTCTACTCTTGACCTCTTTCTTTTGGGTTATGCTTGCCTGTTTGAACAGCACTTTTAAATTTATCCAGATGCAATAGTCACCCGTCGTTTTAGGATGAATTCTTACTGTCGGTGACCGCAAAAAAAAAAAAAAAGTCTGTTGCATGATAAAACCGCTCCTAAGAAATAAAGATATGCTTAACCCACGACAAACAACACCTACTTCCTTTAAATTGAACTTCTTTTTGGGAGAATGTATGGAGATATGCCCGCGATAATATCGTAATGATATGGTAAAGGCGCGAAAGTAAAACATTTACATAATTTTATGTAACAAGTATGTCGTTAAAATGCGCATAAAAAACAGACTATTCAATACTAACAATCTTACCAATCATATCAAGAATTAGAATGGATGAAAGAGTGGAAAGCCCTTCCAATCAGCCAGTTACTAAAGGCCAGAAAAAATAAATAAATAAATGGCTTGTAAATATTTGAAATTATTTTTATAGACCTTTGACTGTGTTTATTTATGCTTCTTTTTTGGGGATATAAGCCGAGGGTAAGCCTCTTTTCGTTCAAAGTTGCAAAGGCGCGCACTTGGAGTAGTACAGTAGGTCTCCCAGTAACCCCGTCTTCGAATGTTGAACCTGCAACAGCCTGAAGGAGGGAGATAGTCAACTGATTTGTACCTGGACTTTTTATGCTATTCATGGTTGATTGTCAACAACAAATAACCTTGGTTACATAAAAGTGCTGTGATCAAACTTTCACAGTGAAAAAGAAAATCGCGAACTAAGACGCGCTTGCAATAAGTTTTTGAATAATGAAAAGCCAGGATTAATGAACTTAGTCTCCAGGGTGTATGTGAAGAAGTCAGAACCTTAATGTTGAAGAGGAGAAACTAACATCTGGACGAACCGTTCATTAAAAGACCAAGAGTTGATCGAAAAACAAAAGATGACTGGCTCAATCTCAAACCCGGGAAGAAGCGCAATATTTGAACCAGACGAAAAATACTAAAATGTGAGCTACACAAAATTGTTTCCATCCAATTGGATAAGAAACAGTAACATTATGGAAAAATAAAAGAAACTCCCATGATGATTGAGAAGATAAAATGTCATACACATGAACGTCCGTAGTCACGTTATTTCTTCTTTTATTTCTTCTTTTATTTCATCTTTCCCCAAATGAATGATCATCACCGAGGGATTGTCATCAAATCTTTGCTGTGCCCGGCATCTTTTATACCATTCATTTATGACACAAAGACAGTGGACAGAAATGAAATGTCGCAGTCCAGCTCCAGCATTCGACAGAAGCAGACGTCCTGTAGTGTGCTACCTCATTTCTTCCCAGAGAAAAAGGATGCTCATTGCAGGATTAATAGAGTACAGGGTTAGACCGTCCCGGTATTTCTACGCATGTTTGTAACGTCACTAGTATGCGCTGTAGAAGAAAACCAGGAAAACAAAGAAATGAAGGGTCACTATGGTAATTGTTTGCCCACACGCATTCTCTCCCTCTCTCTCTTTCACAACCTTAGGTGAGAGAGGTCCCCGTCAATCTCCTGGTACTGCTGAATTAAAGGATTGATATAATCCTCCATATGTCTTCGTTTCTTTTATGATTCCTTACATTCTTTGGTTAATATATGTGCAGACATACATACATGCACACAGATATATATATATATATATATATATATATATATATATATATATATATATATATATATATATATATATATATATATATATATATATTTAATGGCATATCTTAGCTATCATCATATGAAAACCTGTGATTTATATACAATCATGAAGCTACACATTATTTCATTTTATATATATATATATATATATATATATATATATATATATATATATATATATATATATATATATATATATATATATATATATATATATATATATATATATAATATATATATACATACATTTAATGGCAGTCTTAGCTAACGTAAAAAGGATAAGAAAATTCTGTTTAAATTTTTGTGCTATATATTAATCCTGGTCAAATTAATCCTGGGACTGACCAAGTGAAGAGCGCCTTAATCCGGGTTAAGAGAGTTTCCGTGTTCTGCACTCTGGTGAGGTCAAATACTGACTGATGACTTTCCTTTACCTGAACCTCAGCCAGATGCAGCCAGACGACGTCATGCGCGAGATTGTCCTTATTTCGGTCAGAAGCGGACTAACCCTGTGCTCTATTAATCCTGACTTATTGAATGGCTTCAAATAATGTTAATGATTGCAAAGCTATTGTATGCCCTGATCTGATATTGTCAAGTAGTGACACAAGTGAAGGCTTTGACGTTATGAGTGAGCAGTTTAAAAGGAAGAAAAACCGGAAACCTCGGGTGGATGGAAACAGCACAAATATGTTAATGGATGGTGCTAGCAGTGTTAATGTAGATTCAGCTCCGAGTAAAAAGATACGGTCCGATAATGGTAACGTCATGAGGTGTGATAGTTCTGATGCAGAAAGTCAGCTTAATTTTGGCGCAGAGGACGATGGAAGGAAAGTTTTGTATTTCCCAAGTAGTCTGGACATGGATCATAATCGTAAGTTGCAGTGGACTGTGAGTGTCTATAAGGAACACCCAGAATTTGAAATTCTATTCAAAGAAGGTAAATATCGGGCTTACATTGCTGTTGAAGGTGAGGAGGCTGTGAGACACCTGACTACCACTGCATTTGAAAGTTTTTGTTTGGGGTATGCTAAGCACCGGGGAAAATTAACTGAGGTTATAGTCTGATTTTTCGGTTTGTATGGATGAAGAGGTACTGCTGGCTGACAAACGCTTTGTTTGGATTAAACGGCGAAAAGTTGAGCAAGGCGCAGAGGCTATTTCCAAGCCACAGGTGATTGCCCTTATCAGAGATGAAATTCCCGAGAGAGTGCTTGTCCCATGCATTGGTTATAGGAGGGTTGCCGTGTAGAATGAACCACCCATTTTATACTTTAAATGCAGCAAGTGGGGTCACAGGGCATTTAAGTGTCAAAATAACCATAGATGTAGGTACTGCGGTGAATATCATGACTCTAAGTTATGCCTAGATAAAGTCAAGGAAAAAGTTGAAATTAATCTGAAATGCTGCAATCCTCGTGGAGACCACTTTGCAGGTTCCTCGCTGTGTAAAGAAAAACCTCATGTTGTGAAAGGAAAAGCGCTAAGTGTAATGGAACATTCTCTGGACACTAAACAATCGATTAAGACAGTCACTTCTACTATCAATGTCCGGGAACTTCGGGAGAAAGAGAAACTTGACAAAGTGGCATACCAGATATTATGGCCAAAGTGGTTGTTCAAATTTGGAGATAATGATGCATTGGCAGCTCTGCGCATGGAAATAAATGAGCTAAAAAAAACCTGGTTATATCTCTGCAAGTTCAAATTAATCAACTATGTAAAAGAAAATATTCTGTTAACGAAGAGCATTTTGAAGACGCGGTAACCGCTCCTGTGCTTGACAGGAATGTTGAAGCTGGAATTTGTTCAGCAAGTGAAAACAAATATTTGCATAGAAGTTTTGAAAGTGCTCAAACTGATGTTTTAGTTAATAATAATATTGCTTGCAACTTTGTTGGATGCTGTACTGAAATATCTGGAACAACCTGAAGACGCCCTTAAAAATGATATTGTTTTGTTTGCTAGAAATTTTAGGGAAAATCTGAGTAACAGTGGCGCCATCTAATTTAAAATGTTTGTCATGGAATATATACAGTTTACAGAAAAGGTCTACTGATGTTTACTTCTTTACAAGAAGTAGGAATCAGTAGCTTAAGTTTTCATTCAGCTGGATATCAAAGTTTTGAGTTACTTGCACATATCCTCTGAGCAACACGCGGGTGTTAACTACGTTTATTAAGAACAACATTCCCGCTAAATTAGAAACAGCTGTTACGGTCAATGGTACAGAGATTTCAAATGTCAATGTTCGCATGAAGGATCATGTCGTACATATTATTGATGACCATGTTCATTCTTATAGTTGGAACTGAAAATTTACCTTCCACCATATTTAGTGAGTCGTGTTTATTGCTGGGTGATTTGAATGCTCGTCATGAAAATATAGGCATTGTTGGATGCCCAAATAGAAATTGGTGTTCTTTGAATAATATACTGAATTCCATGGATAATGTTCGGGTTTTGGGTAAGAATGAACCCACTCATATAAGGGGTGGAGGACTTTATTATCCTTTGCTTTTCGAGACGGCAGAATATGAAGCAGATGCATTTGTTGTGGGTGAAATGCTTAGTGATCATTTTGGAATCAGTGTAACTGTAAATATATGGAACTTAGCTTTTAACTTCTCTAGGAAAAAATATATCGTGAGGACACAGGAAAAGGTTACACTGATGAATAAAGTTCATGAATGGTACAAAAATTATAAGGGAGCAGAAGGACTTGGTAATGATGAAAATAAATTTCTCGATGACCTCCCCAGTGTTGTTGATGATACTCTTTATACGATCAAAGAAAATTATACGAGAGCCTGTAGCAAAAATAAGTGTTATGATGATAAAGTTGTTCAAGGTTGGAATAGACTGTTAAGGAAGGCACAAAAGAAATGGAGTCTAAATCATAATGATGATCAAAACAGGGAAACTATGATCCGAGTAGTTGAAGGAACGTCAGAAACAAGAAAAGCAGTAAGAGGGAATTATTGGAGCGGCTTTCTGAAAGAGGTTTCTTTAGTAAAATCTCTAGGTGGTGTATGGAATGAGGTTAACAAGGTAAGAGAAGTTAAACGAAAAAATGTTGTTCATCCAGACCCTCAATGTAAGGCTGATGAATTAATGAAAAAATGGTCAGATACTTTTAGTGTCAGCAGCCTTCCTGTAAACACTCAGGCATGTTTGGAGAACAGATCGCCTAAAAGGCAGCGCTTGGTGGAAATGCAAGCAGGAATAAGAGATGAGACTTGTCCACCCTTTACTAGCAATGAATTATTGTGTGCTATCAAGAGAGGAAAGTCTACTGCCCCAGGAATGGATGGAGTAATATATGATTTAATTAACTGTTTTATTGCAATGGATGATAGTCCGCTATTGGATTTGATTAAGTTGGCCTATGCAAATGGCAGGGTACCTATAAAATGGAAGATAGCTTCAAGTTATTCCTGTTCCTAAAAGTAATGGAGATTATCAACCTATATCTGTGACATCGGGCTTTTGCAAATTAATGGAAAGACTTGTTTTAAATAGGTTACTTTATATTATTGGAGAACAACTATCTGATAATTTGTTTTATTTTAGAAAAAATAAGAGTACAACGGACTGTGTTATTAAAGTACAAAGCAATAGCAGGGCCAGATGTAGGGCTTTTGTAGACCTTAAGGCTGCCTTTGATAGGGCAAATGGTGAGGTAATCCTAGAAGAACTGGCAAAGAAAGGAGTGAAAGGATTGTTGCGAAAGTGGATACAGAGCTTTCTAACTGGAAGGAAAACCAAAGTGTGGCTCCAGGGTCTGAATCTAAGGAAATGTTATTAGAGTTGGGTACACCACAAGGTGAAGTATTAAGCCCTACTTTGTTTAATGTATTGATGGACAAAATTGCAAGACACATATTTCCAAAAGGTACCGATATTGTAATTTATGCTGATGATATTCTTATACAATGTGATTCTTATGCTAAAAACTTAAGCTGCAAAACTTGTGTCTGCATATGTGTTTGGCTATAAATGAAAATAAGAGCAAAATACAGACTTGTAGACAGACAGATAGTTTTTTTATTTAATGGGAAGGTATTAGAGAAAGTCGACGACGGTTATAAGTGTCTCGGAATGTATGTAAGTTATAAAAAGACCACGCTCGAGATAAACTACGTTAGAAATCTTTGTCTGGCGAGACTTGAACCATTACAAGTGCTTGCAAACAGAGGCAATGGAGCAGGCATTCCTGTTTTAAGGATGGTTTATATTAGTAAAGTGCGCTCAGTTATCGATTATGCAGAGCCTACGTTGGTAAGTTATTCGGAGAGGGAACTGAAGAAATTAGAGGTTATCCAAAACAAAGCCATGCGTGTCATATTGGGATGTGCAATGAGCACCAGGATAGAATTAATGAGAATGGAATTAAACTTGCCTAGTGTAGTTGACCGTATTAGAGAAATTGTCTGTTGCTGTTGTTCGAATGATGAGAAGAGGGGGGGAAAAGGCATGGAAATGATAATTGCTAAGTTATCAGGAAGATTCAATACTCCAATTCGAGCTAACAGCTATTCAATGAAATTGTATAACATTATGTTAAGTTATGATGTTGTGAATTACTGTGTTCAGTTGCCAAAAGTAAGGCCTTCCAAGCCATGGTTCTGCACAAAGGTAGACATATGCATAAAGAAATTGGATTACAAAAAGAGTGAGTGTCATCAGAATGAGTTAAAACAGGTGTTCTTACCACTATTATGTAATTTACCATGATGTAAAGTTTTTCATATATATTGTGATGGGTCTGTTAATGGAAGTGAAGGTTGGATATGGAGTTGTCGTACGAGAATTTGGTGATAATACATTTACTGATGAGATACTTCCAAACGAGTGCAGGATAATAGCTCTATAACAACAGCCGAATTACATGCAATTCACGAAGGACTGAAAGTTTTCGCAGGTAAAAAGCGAATGTGTATATTTTTGTAGATACCCAGAGTGCTTGGCTTGCATTGAATTGTAAGAATCCTTCTGATGCTGATTTGGTATATCAATGTAAGGCTTTGATTTATGAGATAGAACGAAGTGGTTTTTATGTTAAATTTTAATGGATACTTTCTCATATAGGCATATCTTTGAATGAAGTTGCTGACAAATTAGCAAAAAATGCGACATGTAAAACCTCTGTTGATATTGTTGGTGCTGTAAGTTTTCGTCAAACAAGAGGGGATGAGACATGGGAGAGCTGCATGGGAGACAGACAACGACAATGCGGAAAGGATTTTAGCAGGCGGCAGTAATAGCATGAGGCATTATCTGTATGTATCTGGAAATACCCAGACTACATATGGCAAAGCTCTGTCTAAAACTGACATATTTATAATGAGGTTATGGTTAGGATACAAGTATTCATGGGAGCATGTTGGTGATGGTAATAATTTTTCGTGTAAATTATGTAACAAGCCAAACTCTCATACATTATGCCATTATGTATTATATTGTAATGAACTTTCAGAATTTAGGGATAGAAGTGTTGACACAGTTCCAGAGCAGGTGTGCTATTTGCTTAACAATAATATGGTTCCAAGAATTATGAAGAAGTTTCCCAATTTCTATTGGAATCAGTAATTTTGGAATGTGAGTGATTATTGTTAAAACATTTTGGAGGGTGTACCAGCGTGCTGATACACGCCATTTGATGTACATGTAATATATGTCAATAAATTTTTTTTTAATGTGAATTTGTATTTGAATTGAGATGTAGTGACGAGGCACTTGTTATGAGATCTCTGTTCTTACTTAACTGGGGCGCCACTCTCTCTTCCTCACAGTAGCAAAAAATAAGGCATTAGGTTCAATGACATTTTTCATCCCCTAATCTGAAAGCGCAAGAGTTTAGCTGGTGTCATATTAATGTCAGTTTGTTCTTACTGTAATACAGCTTTCGTTGGTAATCTGTAAAGGAAAAAGCGCAACCATACTTTTTACACATAATAATTAATAGTGAAATCGACCATTACAAACCTGTGCACGTACCTTTTCCAAAGTCTGATTATCTTTACGCAGCCTGACTCTACATGAAACCTGTCTCTGTTCTTGAATCAGTCTAGTAGGAACATCATGTGCATAATTTGGATAGACGGGTCATCCAACCATGGTGATCCCCTTTCTGCACAATAAATTCTAAATTGTTTGCCCTTCAGACTAGCATCAACAATTACTATTTAGGTCCAAAAGACCCCTTTTTTCTATTTACCTATATGGTTTTCCAACATTTTATAACTATATATACTATCAGGTGAATAAAAGAAATCTTGTTTTTGCATGAATTTTGATGAAAAAATGTAGACAATATTACGGTTATAAGAAAATAAAAACAAGGGAATATAATTTAGTATCTGGCAGTCAATGAAAATAACATTATCATCTTTCTGGCAAGCATAATTTTTTGCATGGCTGGTGCAGTAAAATATAAACAAATTATAAGGAAATGAAAGCAGTAACTTAAGAAGTTCATGGCTATAAAATTACAATTCTTCCTGGCACGCAGTACAGATAACATCTGAGTGTTCTTGGCAAACATGAGTATTCCAGTTTTTGCGCATCGTACGGGTTTTCCTGTCCCTTTCTGGGCCACTCAGAGAGCATCTTCTCTTGTTTAGTTAAAGAGTGTCAAATTCTCATTTAGTGTTAAGCCCAGCAAGCCATTTTCTTAATTGAATTGGGGTGTCTTCTTGCTTCCTTGGCACTTTGTAAGTGAAAATGTTTAGCAATAATAATGTTGCTGACTGCAATGGTATCTGCCATCTCATCTAGTGTATCTACTCCTTTCATTTTGTTGCAGTTACAAAATAACTTCAGACTGCAGAACTTCCTGAATCTGAGAGTACGTTATACTCAAAAGAGTGACATTAAATTTTTCTTTAAGATCGTAGGAAAGAATCGCAGACTCCTTTTGAAATCCGGATAAAGTGTGGTTGATTTATATTTCTCCTTCATTTGCAAAAGCATTTGGAAGTTCAGCTCTGTTTCTTGTAATGGTGCCAACTAAAGTAGTTTTCTTGCAAAGGAGTTTCTGGCCAATCCTAAACTTGTTAAAAAATCTCACAAGTTATATTTCGACCGGTATTTTCAAGTTCTTCCACTAGATGCTCAACAACTCTTGAACCTTAATTCAGTTCTCTCCCTTTTTCTGGATCTTTACGAGCACGGATTTGTACTTTCCAAGCGCAAGACATTTCATTAGCACATATTGCCCAAATTTTCATTTAAACTCCCTTGGATTTGAAGAGATATATACCTGGAAGGGGCAACGTCCTCTAAATTCAACTATTTTCATCAACTGTCAAGCATGAACTTGGAATATATTCATCTTGCAAATTCTGATTCCACATTTCAAATGTTACTCTTGCGGGCTGTAAGCTTTCATCACCTCTCTTCTTGCACTTGCATCATCATGACACAAAACTGGAGAAATATGCTGAAATCTTCCCCAGCTCTTAACATTGTTGGAGGCTGGGCAGCCTTTTTCCTGATTCCATAACTGTGTGCCGTTGTCATGTTTGGACTTATAGGCACCAATAAGAATGATCAATAAATTCCCTTCCATGTATCTCTGTAAACAGTCTTGCCTTCAGAATTTGTTCATTTACGTACTACTTCAAGAGGATTCTGGTGCTTAAAGACTGTAGTGCACGTCGAATTCCGTCACAAGGCCTGTTAGCAGAACGGGATGGTCTACATTCTTGGCGCACAATAGAATGAGATGAAGTTCTTTCCATTTCCTGAGTAAAAGGATTAGAAGGACAAACTTCTTTTCTTATGGAGAAGCATATTCATTCGCAGACATGTGTCTTGCAGATAGTAACTGGTCATGAATATCCTCATCATGTGATGCCTCACCATCATCTTCAGAGCAACAGGAGGCATCACTATCATTTTCTTTCTAGTCATCATCTGATTCATTCAAAGCGACCAATATTTGATTTTGAATCATATTATCACATCTTCATGTTACTGGAAACGAAAAATGGAAGCGACGAATTTGCTAGCAGACAAAAGACTGAATTATTCTCTCCTGAAAGCTGATGCAATACATTGTAGGCACTGATACTTCCCATAGAATCATACGCTCGACCTATGACCCAAGAGACTGGAATCAGTGTGTTGGAATCTGCACTGATGGTTCTCCCTCCATGACTGGCTCAGTAAAAGGCTTTGTATCACGTGTAAAAGAAATAAACCAGGAAGTTATGACGACTCATTGTTTTCTCCACCGAGAAGTTCTTGTTTCAAAAACTGTTGGGGATGAACTAAAGCAAGTTCTAGATGTAACTGTTAGCATGAACAATTTCATAAAGCAACCCCCTCTTAAGTCTCGCATGTTTACCAGGCTGTGTGAAAATATGCAAAAAGATCACGTGACACTTCTTTTGCACACCGAGGTCAGATGGTTTTCTAGAGGGAAAGTTCTGTCAAGGGTATCTGAGCTGCGAGAAGAATTGCTTCTTTTCTTCTAAGAGAACGATAAAGTAAGTTTTTATGAAAATCTTGAATCCACAGACTGGCAGATGAAATTAGCTTATTTGGCAGACGCTTATCACCATTTAAATAACCTGAACTCCAGCATGCAGGGTTGACAAGAAAACATTCTGACTTCGACAGACAGCCTTATTACTTTCAAGGATAAACTTATTGTTTGGAAAAAACATCTCTCAAGAGGTATTGTTGAAATGTTTCCACTCCTACTTCAAGTTGATACCGAGACTGATTATCAAGAAATCATACCCTTAATTACGAGTCATTTAGAATCACTGGCTGAAAAATTTGATAAGTACTTCCTATCCTAATCATATCTGTATGATTGGGTTAGAAATCCCATTACTGGGCTCTTGTCAAATTCGCAAAACCTGCTCAATCTACAAGAAGAGGAAGAAATAACTGAACTAAAGTGTGATAGAACCTTGAGGACAATGTTTAATGAAGTACCACTTGATGTGTTTTGGATTTCTGTAAGAGAGGAGTACCCAGTCGTCTCATCAAAAGCATTGGATATTTTACTCCAATTTTCTGCTTCTTACCTTTGTGAGCAAGGTTTTTCATGTCTCTGTACTGTAAAAAGCAAATCTAGAAATCGGCTTCTGTCTGTTGAGGAAGAACTGCGGGTGTGTTTGTCAGAAATTCGCCCGAGTGTTGAGAAATTATGCAAAGATAAGCAAGCCCAAGTATCACACTGAAGGTAAAACCCATGAATATGTTGCCTTTTGTATTTACAATCTTTTCAAGTTTTAGGTCATGTAACTACTATTGTTAAGGTATTGTTCTTGAGCATCTCACATTGCGTATTTTATACAATAAGAAATAATAGCAAATACACAAAAAGTCTTTTATACTTTTACAACTTATAACTTTATTTTCATTTTTCTACTTCTCATTCATGCTTCCTTATATATATATATATATATATATATATATATATATATATATATATATATATATATATATATATATATATATATATATATATATATATATATATATACACATTTATATATATATATACATATTATATATATATATATATATATATATGTATATATATATATATATATATATATATATATGTCTTTAATATATATATATATATTTTTCATATATATATAATTGATATTCCACCGTGTGTATCGAACCAGCGACGGACGAGAATCAGGACTATGACACATATATAGTCCTGATTCCTCGTCCGTCGCTGGTCTGACCCCACGGGACGGTGACTATTATATAAAAATATATATATATATTCAAAATATATTATATATATATACATTAAATAATAGTCATTTGTATATATTATTATATATATATATATATATATATATATATATATATATTATAGTATATATATATATATATAAATGTATATATATATATATATATATATATATATATATATATATATATATATATATATACATTTATATATATATATATATATATATATATATTTCAGATTTAATATGCGCCTTAGCATTAAAAGGTACAGAGTGTGATGGAAGAATTTTTGGTTGCGAGATGGTACTGTTGAAGCCGTCAGTTGCAGAATCTTGTATTCAGCAAATAGTTGATCATCTCAGCAGTTAATGTGATGAACAGGCGATATTGGCCGAATCATATGACCAAGTTGCTATGCGCGTACAAGAGTTCGTGTGTTATAGAATCTCGATTTTGTGTCTAATTCTGCCCAAAAATTAGTTCGGTCGTTCATTAGCAGACCTAGAGCGAGATCGTGAAGACATTATCTTTGAGTGTGGCGAGCTCTTAGAATTGGCAGAATAAGGTACAGTCCAGACTCTTCGTTTTTCTATGTGAATTGTGGATTTATGGTCTTTTACCATATTTCAAGACATTTTTGAATTTATGTTTTTTTTACCATATTTCAAGACATTTTTGATCTTGTGTGGGAAGTGGATGTAGCATTTTACCATTTCAATATTCTATTTTATTGTGTTCTATATTTTACCAGTATGCTATTTACTCATGCATTTTAGACTTTTCATTATTATGTTTTTGCACTTGTATATTTTTGGGAGTATTATCTGTGTTTAATTTTTTTCGACAGATGTCATGGTTGTGGTTGTGGTGATGACTTTAGGGCAATAACATGATGTTATCATGTTGGTGTGATCATAGAGAAAGACAGACGCAAACCTTTGCAATGTCTAGTATTTTATGTGGGAGACTTGAGACTAGACTTTACAAAGTCTATAATGGAATATGTGAGAATTTTTGAGTTTGCAGGCTATTAGCCATAATCAGATTTTTAGTTGGACTGAGACTAAATCTTGAGTTAGATGTTTTCTTACTTGACAATTTCATTTATGATGCATTTTAATCTTTGCTTTGTTTGTTCATTGCTTGTTGGGTTGCTTTAAATAATAAATCTATTTTTGGTAGGAAAGATTGAGTTTTCCTTATACGACCCATTTCATTTCTTTAATGTGGAATGAGAGAGAGAGAGAGAAATCCATGCGAGAGCGAAAGAGATCTTTGTGACGTTCGTGAGTAAGAGAGAGAGAGAGAGGGGAAAGACGTGAGAGAGAGAGAGAGAGGGCGTGTGAGATACCCTCTGAGGAAAAGACTCGCTGTTAAAAGAGAGGGAAAAAGGGCGGAACCCTCTATCGCCTTCTGAAGACAGACCAATCGGTATGCTACGTAATATTCCTACCTGGAATATTCTTATCTGTTTCCAAACAGTTGTAACAGTTAGAATTGGTGGCTAGCGGTTAAGTAGAAAGACTGTCGGTGTGTAAGTGAAAATAATAGCAGCGTGAGAGTTTTAGTCAATTTTTTTTAAAATAGACTAATTGGTAACGTTGATGCCCAAGACACGGGACAGCCTGGGGCGACTGACTCGGACTGAGCGTGATGAATGATCACCAGTTTTAAAAGAGCGAGTGTCATAAGTGGGTCGTGATTACGTGTTTAATACGGGGAATCTTTTTTTTCCGTTTCTATTCGAGTATTGGGAGTGGGGAATTGTGAAATAGATCTGGGTGATATCTAGAGCAATTTTGGGGTTAAGGAAATACCCAAATAAGTGTGATTAGTGGCGATTGTGAGTTAATTAAGCATGTGATGATTCTACAAAAATCATCGTCTTCTTGTCGTCTTCGAGATGGTGACGTCACAGGTTGCACAGAGCTCCGTTTTCTGTTGGCAGACTGAGTGTTGAGTAACCCCATTTTCAGTTTTCCTTTTTAGGAGAAGCTTAACTTTTTGTTGTTCTCCCGTTTTCTTTCTTTCTTTTCTTTCGTTTCATTTTATGTTTTACGATCGCGGACTGTTGATCATTCACAAAATGGAAGACTCAGACGCAAGGCCGTCCCAGTCGGTCGTGACCCATAAGTTAACAAATTTAAATGTAGGCATTACAAATTTTAAGGGACTAGTTGATGGGAAATTAACACAGAATGTAGAGACATTTATTGAATCAGTTGATAATTATTTGAATTCTAGGAAGATTACGGATGGCGCTGATGCTTTGAGAGAAGCAAAGGCTTTTTTAGATCTAGACAAAGGAGACATTGGAGAACGAGCACGAGGTTTCGGGTTCAGAATGTGTAAAACTTGGAAAGAACTTCAGGAATTCTTACGCAGATCGTATGGCGGAGTTGACCGCGAGTGCATTGTTCGGAACTTACGTGCCCTTATTAGATCTAGGAAGGGTAATGATTCATTAATAGCGTACAGTGCTCGCTTATTTGATGCAGTAGGTGAGATAAAGAAATCTATGATAAACTCTACATGGGTAAATGGAAATAATATTTCTTTAGATAATTTTGAAAAACTGCTACACTTTGCTTGCCTTTTAACGTCAGTCCCAGATATAATTACAGATAGTTTTGATAAAAGAATTGATCAGGACACAGATGAATCCTTTTTGTTTGCACAGGTTAACAAAAATCTATCAAAATGCCCAACGCTAGACAGTAGTTTTGTGAAGTGAGGTGCTAAGATTTCAGCTACAGTGTCAAAACCGCAGAATAATGCGAACTCCGCAAATCTAGGAAATGATGCAGGAGTGAAATCATGTGCACGAGTGGAATTGAGGAAAACCTCAGAGAGATCAGTAACAACAATTCGTTGTTTTAATTGTGATAAAATAGGACATAGTAAATCAAATTGCAGAGTGAGATATTGTTCAGCTTGCAAATCTTCAGACCATGGATGGAGATTTTGCCCAGCCACAAAGAGTAGAGAATATTCAAGGAAAAACACGGGGTAGTTTTAATAGATATGACAGGAGAATTCCACATGATGCAAGTTCTAGGTACACAAACGAACATCAGAATTTTCACAAGATAAGTTCGAAGACGGACACAGGATAATGAGCAATCAGGTCTTAGAATCACCAGAACCTAGGCCGATTGTACGTGGATTTTCTAATGGCATTGAAATTTCTATTTTCATTGATTCTGGTAGCTCAGTTAACTTAGTAAATGCTGACCTTTTTCACTCGAAGTTTCCAGAGTGTAAATTAGTCCCTACTAATGAGACAGTGTGTGACGTACAAGTGAGGAAACTGAATATTTTAGGTTCGTCATTTCTTACGCTTTGTATCGGCGGAAAGACAATAGTAGAATCATTTTTGGTCATAGAAGGATTAGCCTTAGGTGAAATGGTTTTGCTAGGACACCCTTCTTGCATGCGACATAACATCAACATTCTTACGGGAATTCAGGGGATTACAATAGGTGAGCCAGGTTGTTTTGTTCCATATATACACAGGGAAAAAACTTGTGAGAAACCTAAGACGCAGTCTGAGACATGTGTAACACAGTCATTAGAGAGTGAAGATATTCCGCAAAAGTCTTTCAAAGGATTTTTGTTGGAAGATATTGAATTGCAACCGCGAGTTCCTACATTGGTTAAAGTGTCAATGAAAGAGAAAAAGTTTCCTTCTCAAGTATGCGTTGTTGAGGGAACCGAGAAATTCAAAGACGTTGTGAGTACGGTGTCAGTAAATGAAGTTTCAGTCGCAGGCGTAACTACAGTAGAATTAGTTAGCTATCAAGACTCAGTGAAAAAAATATCACAAGGGTACTTATGTAATTGATTTTGAAGAGTTTAAGGAAGAACATAAGATAGTGAGTTTTTGTGGAGACAGTAACACGTTTCCCAGGGAGGAGCTGCAATTCAGAAGTCAAGTTCTTCACGAACATTTGGCTAAAGCTGATTATCCTGGAGTATTCAGATAAAGTAGAGAAAGTGTTGAAAGAATATTTAGATATCATTGCTTTGAAGGGAGATAAATTAGGAGTTACAGATGTTTTAGAACATTCAATTCGCCTAGAGAAAGGTACAAATCCCTTATATATTCCAGCATATCGAATTCCCTTTAAGATCATAGAAGAAGTAGAAAAGGAAGTTCAGAGATGGGAGTCAGAGGGAATTATTAGGCAGAGCTCTTCGCCCTATAACTTTCCTTTATTAGTGGTTCCAAAGAAAGGCGGTAGTATCAGAGTTTGTGTAGATTTTCGTAAATTGAACGAAAAGACATGCCCAGATAGATATCCTGTAGCTTGTTTGCCTGATTTGTTTGTTGAGATCGGTGGCAAGAATATATATTCATCTATAGATCTTATGCAAGGGTTTCTACAGGTTCCGCTTTGTGAGAGTAGCCGTAAATATACAGCATTTTCGGTACCAAAGGGACATTACAAGTTTAATAGGATGCCTTTTGGATTACAAGGGTCCCCAATAACATTTACTAGACTGGTTAACATAGTACTTCATGGCTTGTTAGGAAAGTCGGTGTTTGTGTACATGGATGACATTCTCATATGCACAGATACAATCGAAGAACATCTAAAGGTGTTAAAAGAAGTCCTCAAGCGATTACGGTTTGCTGGATTAAAGGTCAAATTAGCCAAATGTGAGTTTCTGAAGAGAAAAATTGTCTATTTAGGTCATGTTATCTCTAAAGCGGGAGTCAGAGTGAATGATGAGAAAGTTAAAGCCATCGTGAGTTTTCCAGTTCCCAAAACCAGGAAACAGATTCGTTCGTTCCTAGGTATGTCGGGTTTCTTTCGCAATTTTGTGCGGAATTTTTCTACAATAGCGTCTCCATTGACAGATTTGTTACAAGAAGACGTTAAGTTTGTTTGGGGTGATAGTCAGCAATTAGCTTTTGAGAAGCTTAAGAACGCTTTGGTGAACCCACCTGTTTTGAAGTTTCCAGATTTTAGTCAACCGTTCACCTTAGTGACTGACGCGAGTCAGGAAGGTATAGGTGCGTGTTTGATGCAGAAATTTGAGGGGAAATTACACCCAATTGCTTTTTATAGCAGAAAGTTCAAAACGCGTGGTAGTAATGAAAGGCTGATGTCAGTTGTGGACAAGGAGGCTTTCGCAGTCGTCTCTAGCCTTGTTCATTTTAAGATGTTGTTGTTGGGAAATAAAGTTGAGATTTTTACAGATCATCAACCGTTGTTAGAGCTTTTTAATAAGCCAAATTTGTCGCCCAAGAGAGCGCGTTGGTTTTTGACATTGAGAGATTTTGATGCAAACCTCAAATACATTGAAGGTAAGCATAATGTGGTTGCAGATGCATTGAGCAGATATTTTCCAGTCGAGGATGAGGGAGTGCATTCCGAATCCTGTGTGGGAGACGAGAGTAAACATTTGGTGTCTAATGTCTCTGATACTAGTAGTTCTGAGATA
>NC_089789.1:5365834-5503614 GCF_040412425.1 Macrobrachium rosenbergii | reverse complement strand
TATTATAATTTAGGGAGAATACCCTCTTTTAAGCAAGTAATGTTGAATGGAATTGCTGCACCAGGTGCATTTAATTTATATAGAGTCTTCTCTGTTTTTCTAATTATTGCTTTTTCTCTGCTACTGCATCAGGCGAGTAACATTCCGATGTTATTCATCTTCAGGAGGGAAATAGTCGAAATTCAGGGATTCCATATATCCGTGTATTTAAATATGGAGGGCATAATCTGTAGAGTTTTCTACAATGTATGTACAGGCAGTCCCCGGTTTACGACGGGTCCGGCTTACGACGTTCCGCGCTTACGACGCTTTTCAAATATATTCATCAGAAATTATTTCGGTTTACGACGCATGTTCCGAAAGTTACGACGGCAGACGCCGATCCGAAGAAATATGGCTCCAAAAACTGCAGAATAATCATAATTTGGAGGTTTTTTGATGAAAAACTCAATAAAAATGCAGTTTACATCGTTTTCAATGCACCCAAAGCATTAAAAGTAAGGTTTTCTTATGATTTTTGACGATTTTTCGGTTTACGACCATTTTCGGTTTACGACGCGGCGTAAAAACGGAACCCCCATCGTAAACCGGGGACTGCCTGTATTTGACAAATAAAGTATACAATTATTTTGCCAACATTTCTCCCAGTTCCAACTGGGTATGGTCACAGCTTCGGGTATGAGTAGACTGATTTTGATGGACGTGTCTACTCAATACGGTATTTTAATAGGTGCAAAAGAAACGAGCAGGATAAGGTTACTGCTACTTTATTCATGATCCAGGCAGTTTATAGAAGGCAGACTGGCATCGATTTACGATACAATGGAAACCTCAGTGACCTGAGGTCGATAATAAATAACAATAAATACAGCGAACCAGTACACTTTACAATGTAAGAACAGACAGAAATGGAATTGGATACAATCTTGATGCCTGTGAAAGAAGAAACATGTGATACATTTTTGACAGCAGGTAAACAAAATATTCCATAGTTTAAATTATTGAACTTTGTGTGACCTGATGTTAGAGGCGACTAACTGTAGGCAAAGAAAATGGGACGTCACCAAGAAAACTTGCTCAGCAGAGGCTTTTTACATTAACACTTTTGGCAGAGACTTCACGAATGACTTTACAGATGACTTTACAAATACTCCCCGCAAGACGTGGTAACGTCTGATTAGTCGGGGTGTATCTGCTGGGGCACTGCAAGGGGCCCCAGCTGCGTGGAGGACATCGGGAAACGCCCTCTGTGGGGTTTGCCTGACTGCGGTGTGGGCTGGCTTTTTCGGGGCGGCCGCGTCTGCCTGCCTTACGAAGGCCCAGCTGTGGTGAAGGCTGAGCAGGCGGAGGGTGCGGTGCAGTGGGTCTGTGTCCTCCTCCAGGAGGGCGGGCTTGACTTTATCAATTGACACCCAGCCGTTCCTCCGTGGAAGTGTAGCAGGAACGCCTTTGGTGTTCCGTCCCAGCACGCCGGAAGGGTCCCCTGTAGTGCTTGGTCAGTGGCGGGCGGACGGTGTCATCCCCAGGTGTTTCAAGACGGTGGTGAGGCCAGCCCGGCAGCGTGAAGGTGGCCGACCTGTCGGGTATATGTCCGCTGGGGCGAATCTTGCCAACTATGTCACGAAGCCTCTGGACCGATGGGTTGTGGCGATCCTTTGTCACGAGCTCACCTGGGACCACGAGGGACTCTTCGTAGGTTTTTTCAGCTGCGGGCGGGGCGCCGTCGGCCCTGGGGGCGGTTCTCAACCCGAGGAGGACCCACGGCAGCTGGTACTTCCAGTCCTCGGCGGTGCAGCGGGCCATAAGGGACGCCTTCAGAGACCTATGAAACCTCTCGACCAAGCCGTTGGCCGCTGGGTTGTAGGCCATGGTGGTGTGATGCGTTGTCCCCAGCAGCCGAGCCAGGGCGGACCACAATTCGGACAGGAAAGCGGGGCCCCTGTCGGTTGTGATGTGGTCTGGGACGCCGAAGCAGCTGATCCAGCTGGAGAGCAGGGCCTTGGCACATGCGCTGGCGGTGGCTTCTTGCATTGGCGTGGCTTCGGGCTACTGCATTGAGCAGTCTACCGCCGTCAAGAGGTATCTGGACCTGCCTGATGGGGGAAGGGGCCCGACGATGTCGATGTGGATGTGGCCGAAGCAATGCTCTGGCTGCAGGGACTCGCCTACCCCGGACTCGGTGTGACGCCCCACTTTGCTGGTTTGGCACTGCAGGCACTGCCTTGCCCAGGACCTCGTGTCCTTCTGCATTCCGTGCCAGACGAACTTCCCTGACAGTAGCTTGGCCATCGTCCTGCTGGAGGGGTGTGAGAGGCCGTGGATGATGTTGAATACCTGGCGGCGGCGTGAGGCTGGCACCAGGGGGCAGGGCTGGCCAGTACTGACGTCGCAGAGGAGACTTGGGCCCCCAGGGGCGAGGGGCACATCCCGCCACTTCAGGGACATGATGGCGGTGAGGTAGGCTGGGGTCTCTGGGTTGGCGGCCTGTTCGCTGGCGAGGTCTTCGTAGTTGATCCAGAGCTGCACTGCGTTCAACTCGACTCTGGAGAGGGCGTCCGCCACAGGGTTCTTCCTGCCGGGGGGGTACTTGATGGAGCAGGTGAACTCCCCAATGGCCGAGAGATGCCACTGCTGCCTGGAAGACCATGCGTCCCCTTGCTTTGTGAAGGCATGTACCAGCGGCTGGTGGTCCGTAGAGATTGTGAAGGGCATGCCCTCCAGGAGGAACTTGAAATGCCGGACTGCACGGTACACTGCGCAGAGTTCCTGGTCGAAGGTGCTATAACGGGCCTCTGCGGGTTGAATTTCTTGCTGAAAAAGGCGATGGGCTGGGGGCACCGGGCGATGACCTGCTCCAAGACAGCACCACAGGCGGCGTTGCTGGCGTCCGTGCGTCAGCTGGAGGGGGCGTTGGGATCCTGGTGGGCCAAGGTGGTTGCTCGGCAGGGTGGCCTTCGTCAGGGAGAAGGCCTGCTGCTGGCTGGGTCCCCACAACAAGGACTTTGGTTGGCCTTTGAGTGTTTCCGCCAGGGGGCCGTGGTGTCTTGTGATCCGGGATGAACCTCCTGTAGTAGTTCACCATCCTGAGGAACTCCTGGATGTCCTTGACGGAGTGGGGACGGAAACCTGGTGACAGCTGCGACTTTGGATGTGAGCGGGCAGACACTGTCTGGGGATATCTCGTGGCCCAGGTGCACTTGTCGAAACGTACGACGATGCCGTTCTCCTGCAGGCGCTGCAGGACTGCCCGGATGTGTTTCTGGTGCTCCTTGTGGGACCTAGAAAATATATGGATATCATCTACGTAAGATGATTAAATTTCAGGTCCCCAGGATGCTGTCCATGAGCCGCTGGAAAGTTGCCCGCGTTCCTCAGCCGAAGGTGGAGAAGGCAAACACGTAGGACCCAAAAGGAGTGATGATGGCGGTCTTTGGTATGTCCTCTGGCATGACTGGTGCCTGAAAATAGAATTTCAAGAGATCCAACTTAGTAAAAATTTTGGCCCCGTGGAAGGAAGCCGCTAGGTCCTGCATGTTCGGCAGGGGGTAATGGTCAGGTTCGGTTGTGAGGTTAAGCCACCTGTAGTCTCCACAGGGTCTCCAGGAGCCGTCTGGTTTCTGCACCATGTGGAGGGGGAACACCCACGGGCTGGAGGCCTTCTTGCAGATTCCCATGCGCTCCATTTCAGCGAATGCGTTCTTAGCCTCCTGTAGGCGCCGCAGGGGAAGCCTCCGGAACCTTGCGTGTGCAGGGGGCCCTTTGTCTTTATGTGATGGTAGATGCCATGTTTGGCTGGAGCCGGGGACTTGGTGGAGCTCGCCTGAAAACTTCGGGAACTCCGTCAAGAGCTGTGCGGTACTGGTGGGGGCGGCGAACAGATGGTGGGCGCTTTGGGTCCGTTGCCAACGGGAGGGACTGGCAGGAGTCGGTTGTCGAGGGCGCTTCCTACCGACGAGACTGCCAGCCCGGTGGGCAAGGAAATCCGACCCAGGAGCCGGGGTCCTCATGTCCGCGATGACGAAGTCCTAGGAACATCTCCGGCCAAGGATGGAGACCGACAGGGGCCTGGTGCCGTAGGAGAGGATGGGGGAGCCGTTGGCAGCTGTCAGGAAGGCAGCCGGGTCCGATTCTCGCTTGAGGTCCTCTCTGGATGTCGGGAAGATTGATCTAATGGCCCCCATGTCAACCAGCATCATCCTGCCAGAGACTGTCACAGACGTAGAAGCCTACTGATTCTGGGCCCCTGGGTTCTTCTGCTGCCATGGCGGCCTGTCCTGCTGGCCGCCGCCACCCCTGTTTTTTGAACAGGTGAATGAACAGGGCGGCAGGCAGTTCCAGGCGTCCCTGCCGAGCCACTTGTGGTAGTGGCACAGCCCCGGGGAATTCCACTTGTTGTGAGGCGCTGGGCACCTCCTGGCGACGGCGTTGACTTCCTGCTCTGCGCCCTCCTCCTGCTGGATGGTGCTGACTGGTAGTGCGGGAGCTGGTACCCCACTTCATTGCCCTCACGAGTCTGTCAGGTTCTGTGCCATGCGGATCAGGTAAACGTCGGGGGATGGCATAGGGCTCAGGGGATTTGTGTAAAACCTCCAGGAGGAGCTGAATAAGGAGGAGCTCCAGACAGGCTTATTTCGTTGTGTTTTCCGGTGCCATCGGTGTCTGGGAGGGTGAGGAGCTCCTTTATCATGCCCCATGACTCCTGATGCTCTGCACCCGCGGGCTGACGGCAAGGTTGAGGGTGCGGGCGGCCGCATGGCGACCGCCCGCTCGGCACGGCAGGAGCATGCCCAGAGGAGGGACTTCTTCAGGGGTGGTAGGTAAGGGGCATGCGTCGGACACCCACGGGACGAGCTTCTGTAGATTTCCTCTGGCAGGGTCGTTAATGCACGGTATCCGCCTGCAGCACCTAAATGTGGGTGAGTTCCACCATCCAGAACTGGCTCGACCCTGTACAGCCATGAGGCAGGGAGGAGTGTGGGGCGTGGGCAGGAGTGTGGAGGAGCATAAGAGCCTTGGCGCGGGGGCAGGCGCGGGTGATATGGAGGGGAGGTAGACATCCGAATCCTCGATGTTAGCGGTTAACTGAACGAGAGAAGGGATGTCTGCATCCATACATCTCTTTTGCCCTCTTAACTGGAGTGGGGCATAATTACAAAAACGCACTTGGAAGCACGCCAGAGTCCGCTAATGACGCTGGTGATTTTGCCGATGAGAGTCACGCCCAAACGCTGGTTCAGCGCCAGCAATCAGTCCGCTAAGGCGTGAGTAAGTTCCTGAAGCCAAGACTGAGTTGCCATTATGGGTCCGCTTAATGGCTTCGGGAACCACTTAAATCACCACTTTAAGAGTGCAAAAGAAACGAGCAGGATAAGGTTACTGCTACTTTATTCATGATCCAGGCAGTTTATATAGCGGCAGACTGGTGTCGTGCCACGGAATACAATGGAAACCTCAGTGACTGAGGTCGATAATAAATAACAATAAATACAGCGAACCAGTACACTTTACAATGTAAGAACAGACAGAAATGGAATTGGATACAATCTTGATGCCTGTGAAAGAAGAAACATGTGATACATGTTTGACAGCAGGTAGACAAAATATATACATAGTTTAAATATTGAACTTTGCATGACCTGATCAAAGATTAGGGCGTGACTAATTGTAGCAAAGAAAATGGGACGTCACCACAGAAAACTTGCCCAGCAGAGACTTTACAATTAACACTTTAGCAGAGACTTCACAGATGACTTTACAGTATATAGTCGGGGGTCAGCAGGGGGTAGGCCTCTTACTGAATTTTGATTGGCCGGGACGGGGAGCTGGTCTCCTATTGGCTAGTGAAAGTTTTCTTCAAGCCAACTTTTCAGGCATGAAGGTCACACTACTGCAGTCTCACTGACCAGCGGGGTAGGGGCGTGGCATCACTGAGTGGTGCGTGACGTTACGGCCTGGTGTTCTCGTACGTCTATTCCCATTGGTGGCGGGATTGTTTGCCTGAGCTGGTGTCTCTAGGCCGGGGGTGTCGATCGTTCTGGGGTCGGTCGGAGGTCTTGGCATTACAGTAAACCCCCCGTATTTGCGGGGATTGTTTAGATCCCCATGCAAATAGCTAAAATCCACGAATGCTTACAACCCCTGCCCCTCTAAAAACACTTATACCTGTCTACCATAAAAGGTCAAACACCAAAGTATGCCTAAAAATACCAGCCTACATCAAATATAAATTAAACTATTACCTTATTACTGTATTAATCTTTGAAATGATACTATTAATATAATTTCCAAGCCATCTTAAACATTTTATCGTTACATTTATACGTACGTACTGTATGGCTTACAGCTGTAGGTGAAAATAATCCAGTCCCCCCCTATGTACTCAGCCATGCACATTTTCTTTCATACAGTTACAAGTCGTCCCGTTTTCTTTTTGAGGGAAACCATTCGTATTTATACGTGATTCGCAAAAAGAGAGAGACAAAAAATTTTTACAAAGTATGCACATTTAAAAAAATTTAATACTACGTATATATTAAGATTACTGTACTACATACATAAATCATACGGGTACTCACCAGTGATGAATGTTGATTAAAGATAATGATGATGAATTAGCTGTGCAGTCCGATGAATGACAATGAAGATATGACTGCACAGCAAAGTAGAGGAGTTACAACTCATCTGAGGGCGCCTCTTCACCTTCAGAAGGTGCTTCGGGAGGCACTTCTTCAGTTGATTTGGGAGGCACTACTTCAGGCAATTGGGGTAGTGCCTGAGGCACTAATTCAGGCGATTCGAGAGGCACTTCTTCAGGTGATTCGTGAGGTACTTCTTCAGGCGATTAGGGAGGCACTACTTTGGGTGATTTGGGAGGCTTTGGAGGGGCCTCCTTCATCCGTTTGATGAACATGGTGATAGGCAGCTGCTGTCGCTGCTTTTTCATGGTGGTGAGGGCTTGATTATAGGGCTCCAATGCTAAATCAAGGATATTTGAAAACTTTAAGGAGCGTTCCATATAAGGATCCCATGTTGAAACATACTCCTGCGTATCCTTGATCATTCTCTTAATGTGGGACAGATGTTCCAAAGTCAGGCCTCCCTCCTCTTCCTCCTGCTCCTCCCCTGAACCTGGCGTATCTTCTTCCTCACTGACAGACTTCGTCAGGTCTTCCAAATCCTGGTCCGTCAGGGGGTCAGAGTGAGCATCAATGAGGGTGCCGATTTCATCCTCGGTGATGTCCTTGAAGCCTTCTCCACCTAGAATCCTCGCCAACTGGACAGCCTTATTAATGGCCGAATGTTGAATTTCTTCAGGAGAGAAGCCCCTGTAGTCATGAACACACTCCAGCCACAACTTGTTCCAGCACGCATTCAGGGTCTCCTTCTCCATGTCATTCAGTGATCGGCTGATGATGGTCAGACATGTGGCAATCGTGAATTTATGCCAATATTCTTTTAGTGTAAATTCACTGTCATTGTCCACTGCATTAACAAAGTGCTGGAAGGAGTTCCCGGTACAGAGTGCCTTGAAGGCACGGATCATGCCCTGGTCCATAGGCTGGAGGAGAGAGGTGGTGTTGGGAGGGAGGAACTCAAGCTGGACTCCCTTGTAATAAAGATCGAGAGGGTGGCCACCAGCATTATCCACAATCAGCAACACCTTGAACTCCATGCCCAAGTCATTCAGGTATTGCCTAACTTGAAGGATGAAGCTCTGATGGAACCAGTACTCTGTAAGGACTTGGTGATCCAGGCCTTAGGGTTATGCATCCACAACACAGGAAGCAATTCCTTGTTCTTATTCTTGAGGGCCCGGGGGTTTGCAGCCTTAAAGGCGTAAATGAGGCCCGGTTTAAGCATGAAACCAGCCGCATTCCCACACATGATAAGGGTAACCCTATCCTTCTGGGCCTTGAATCCGGATGCTTTAGCTTCATCCTTCATAAGTTATGTCCGGGAAGGCATCTTCTTCCAGAACAGGCCAGTCTCATCCATATTGAACACCTGTTCTGGATGGTAGCCCTTCTCCTCGATGATTTTCTTGAAGGCCTCCGGATATTTTGCGGCTGCTTCAATGTCTGCAGAAGCTGATTCCCCATGCAATGTAACAGACTTTAGGTGGAACCACTTTCGAAATTGGTGGAACCACCCCTTGCTGGCCTGGAAACCTTGAGGCGCTGATGATGGTCCTGCTTGGGGCTCTTCCCCCTCTTCTTCTTCTGCTCCTGTAGGCGCTGGTTCATCGAAGCCTAAGAATTCTAATTCTCCTTCTTCAACACCTCCCTCTGCCTGTACTACATCATCACCTTCCGTAGCAGTTGATAACTGCTGGTAGAATTGTCACGCTTTCTCGCGATTGATGTTGGAGTCGAGGGGCACGTTCTTCTTCTGGCAGTCCTTTATCCAGAATGCCAGAGCAGATTCCATCTTCACGATTGTTTTATCCCGCACTGTCGCAACTGTCTTTGCACTACCAAAGTAGTTCATATTCACAGACTTGCGTATCTCCGCCTCTTTCTTCTTGATATATCTCACTGTGCTCTCATTAACATTAAAATGGCAGCCATCTGTGGCAAAACTTTTGCCCTCCTTTAACATGTCAAGAAGTTTCACCTTCTCCTTGAGTTTCATAACAGTCTTCTTTCTTTTAGGCTCTTTGCCAGAAGTCTTTGAAGGAGCAGGGCGTTTTTTAGGAGGCATTCTAGGCTGAATACTGCTGATGCACAAAGATTAAGAAACCAAACACAAAGATGCACGATTTCACACGGTAAGAAGATGCTGCAAACTATGCACGAACTGAAAAGGATTTCGTGGATGCGGTCTCCCAGAATTCCATGTTCGCGAGTTGGTTGTGAATGTTCAGCCAATCAGCGCCAAGTGAACAGCCAATGAGCACCAAAGAAAATGAATGGCACTTCTGGATTGGCTGCTTTGCAGATGACAGCCAATAGTGTGTCGAGTATCATTGGTCTTGGGTACACAGCGTCCAGCATCTCGAGTTCTTTATATCTGCGGAGAGGTGGCTTGGGTGAAACACTTTTAAGAAAAACAAATATATGTTATTGAAATTTTGCTGTGATTACATTAATACATTACAGTACTGTAATAATTGAAAATTAGTAAATCGTTTTTCAACATACAAAATGTACTTACAGTAGTAATGAATATATACTTAGTACGTGCGTGAAAATGCTACGTACCGCAGATGTGAACATACGTACCCTGCTATTCCTGTTGTCTTACATATTTTAGATATGCTCTATGTACTACCTGTAGTACTGTACTATGTATCATCCTAAAACACTTTTTGTATGTAATATTTAAAAATCATCCTACAACAAAACATTTAATAAAATGTACAGTGCTGTATGCACAGAATATCAATGTTAGTATATGTATGCGCAATACAGTAGTACCATGCATATACCGTAGTAGCAAATTATCGGCAAATGACCCAATATAACTCGTTTCATTGCTATCTCTCGTTTGCGTGTTTTGCGTGTACAGTACTGTACTATGGGCTAAGAATACTTTTTGAAATCATGCATTAAGATGTCCTCTGAATGCTCTGCTTCTTCTAAGGCCTCTGGCAAATTGCCTACAATTAATGATTGATGAGAAGAAAGTACACATGATTGTTATGTTAAGAGAGGGTAAAAGTCACGGAGAAGTAGCAGCCCATTACGGCATGACATTAATTGCAGTCGCCTGCATTGAGCATGAACAAGGTAAAATACTCATGCAGCCCTACCATACCACCTTCGTTGCCATGTTCAAATACCTTAATATGACAGCACAGCTAATTCATCATCATCATCATCTACAGCATACTGTAATCAACATTCATCATCAGTTACTACCCTTATGATTTAACTTTATTATTTATTATTATTACATAATATTATTATGTAATTTCTATTACTATTATATGTACTGTAGTATTATTAATTTACATTATTATTAATGTTATTATACAATAAATAATATGAAAATACAGAATATTGCTATACGAAAAAGACAAAAAATCTGCATCCGCGAATAGGCAGGTTCCCCGCAAATATTTTTATAGATATATTCCACAGAAAAACCCGCGAATACATGAGTTTTCCTGCAAAATAAATTTTAGATAGGTTCCACTGAAAAACCCGCGAATGGGTGAGTCCGCGAATCTTGAGAATGCGAATGCAGGGGGTTTACTGTATCGCCCTTCTTATATTTGTAGGAAGGAAGAGCACTTCCTGTGTCGTACTGAGAGAAGGTTTCTCTTGCTGGATGAAGAATGCCTCAAGTAGTCGTAGACGTCGTAAGTCTGGGCTCTCCCAATTATTGTGGTGTTTTTGATAATTTTGCCAAAGGAGATGACCTCCTGGTGTGCGTTTCTAGTATGGATTTTTATCGCTCCTTCTTGTGTGTGACATGAAATCCTCTTCGACAGTTTCATAGTGGTCATAGCGATGTGTAAGCAGGGACATCCACGGACAGGGTATTTAAACTGGTAGACCACATTAGTGGAGGATCTCTTGTCAAGTTATTTTCCCATATCTCTTGAAAAATCAATATGGGAACCAAGTGCCATTTTTCCCAACAAAAAATCTTGCCTCAAAGAGCCATTTATTCAACAAAACTTGCCTTAAAGACTCTTATTATTATATTATTATTATTATTATTATTATTATTATTATTATTATTATTATTATTATTATTATTTGAAAATTAGTACTTATTATTAGGTAAATCATTTATTTATCATACAAAACAAATAAACATACCATAAAAATTCTCTCATCTCAGAGAGAGAGAGAGAGAGAGAGAGAGAGAGAGAGAGAGAGAGAGAGAGAGAGAGAGACTGATATAGGGAGGGAGAAAGAGAGAGATAAACATTATGTATTATTTCACCTTATTACACATTATTTAATCTTACAGTTACTGTATTATTATTATTATTATTATTATTATTATTATTATTATTATTATTATTATTATTATTATTATTACAGGCAGTCCCCGGTTAACGGCGGGCTCAGCTAACAGTGATTCGGTTTTATGGCATTTGTCCAGCGACGAAAATCGGCAATTTTCGGCACCGAAAATCCCCGATTTCTGCTTATCGGCGCCGATAATTGGGTATTGGCACCGATATATACCTAACAGAGGCGCCGATAACCGAAAACCGGCGCTTTTCGGCACCGATAACCCCCGAAAATTGCCGAAATCGCTGATTTTCGGTTAGCGGCGATTTTCGGTTATCATCACACCCTCAGAAACAGAATCCCGCTGATAACCGGGGACTGCCTGTATTATTATTATTATTATTATTTTATATTCAATCTTACTAATCTTAATAATATTTGAAAATTAGTAAATCATTATTTTATCATAAAAAAGGGATTTTGACGAAGGAAAAATCTATTTCTGGAGAGGGGACCGTGTCACCCGATGAAAGGGTCCATTCAGCACTTATTTCTAGGTAATTCCGTTGCTAGATACCAGAGAAAGCTAAATGAAATGCTGGAGTTACTACCCCAGAGCGAGCTCCATCAGATGGAGTCGTGTATGGAAAAGGGTGAACTACAAAACATGGAACCTTATCCTATAGAGATCCCAAGGTCAAAGTCCCACAGGGAGGTGCCGTTACAAACCCATGTACCACCCGTGGACAGCACAAAAACACCGCTAGTCGCATTCCATGAAAGCAACACCCGCTAGAATGATGTTTACTATGGGAGGGACATGACACATGGTGGAGGTGGGTCATCGGGTGACACAGTCCCCTCTCCAGAAATAGATTTTCCTTGGTCAAAATCCCTTTTCTGGATCGGGTCCCGTGTCAGCCGATGAAAAATTAACAGAGAAATAAACATAATTCTTAAACTAAAAGATAAAAATTCTAAGGGGAATAAAGACCGAAGGTCCAAAAAGAAACTTTTCAATCACTAGTAACAATAACAATAATGTACAAAAGAAACTGATGTTAGCTTAAAATTAACATGACAATGTGAAAAGTACATAAACAAAATAACTATACAATATTGAAAACCTTATAACTTAAATGTGTCATTTAGACAAATACATGGATAACACAGCCAGGTGAGAAGTCAAGGCAAGCCTGACTGAAATGACCGTAAGGGGATAACTGAGGCAGTGGAGGAGGAAATGACTAGGAATCAGAAAGGGAACCAGAGGGAGGGACAACGTTCCCTGCATCACTGCTGAGAATTTAAGAGCTTCTAAGGATTTCAAATAGTGACGTTTGAAAACCAAGGTGACTTCCAACCGTGTACCTGGTAAGATCCGTGAAATTCATGTAATGAAAATAATTAATGGAGGTGGCCACAGCTCTGATATCATGAACTTTGGGACTGAGTCAGGTTAGCCTGCTTGATAAAGTAAAGGATCTGTTGTCTAATAGCAGACATAGAGAGATTACCCCCTCCTTCCCTGATAAAGAGAGGCCCAGAAGAGATGTGAGAGGACCTGTCTAAATAAGCCCTCAAAGTATGAACTGGACACAGGGACAGGTCTAGAGGCAGAGGAAGAATTTTCCAAGGCGACCACCTATGCTGCGGATCTTCATTTTGGCCAGGAAGGTAGGGTGAGGAATCAGCAAAACCTCCCCTGATGGAAGGAAGTCGGCGTGGTTGGGTTCCCTAGAGAGTGCAGACAGCTCCGAAATTCTAGCACCAAGCCAGGCTAACTAAAAACAACGTTTTCCTCAGCAAGGAAAGGTAGGGGCAGGATTGATTATCGATACCTGAGGCTAACTTCAACACGTCATTTAGAAACCAGGAAACCGTATGTGGACGGATTACTGGCCTCAGACGTGCACATGCTTTAGGGATGGAAGAAAAGTAAGGGTCTGTGAGGTCAATTTTGAAACCATACAAGAACACTTTACGTAGGGCCGACTTGACTGTAGTAACAGTACTAGCGGCTAAACCCTTCTCAAACAGTGATCTAAAAAAGGAGATTGCTAAACTAATGGTCATTACTGTAGCCTCAGATTCTCTTAAAAAGAGTGCTAGTTTCTTAATTGCTGAGTCGTACTGACGTGAAGAGTGGAGGCCCGCTTATCTGATTCTAAGAACATGGTATTGACAGGATCAACATTAGCATCCCTTTGAGCCATAAACTTCATAAAGTCCACAAAGCCAGGGCATTTTGGATTTTTGAGGAAGCTGACACAGTCTGAGTTTGTACTACTTGTGTTAGTTTCGGACTGGGGATTCGGATGTGGCGAAGTTTCAGTTCTAGTAGAAGAGGAAACCAGCTGCTCTTTGGCCAGTAGGGAGCCACTAGAGCTACTTGACCTTGAACGTCCTCAGTTTGTGGAGGACTTTCAACAACAAGTTCACTGGAGGGAACAGATAGATCACCTTCCACCTGTTCCAATTCAATGACATTGCGTCCGTGAAAAGAGCTTGAGGTCCAGGTTGGGAGCTACGTAATGAGGGAGCTTGTTGTTGAGCCTGGTTGCGAACAAATCTACCTCAGACCCGGAACTGGTTGGCAGATCCAATTGAACGAACCCCTGTCTGGGACCACTCCGACTCGAGGGAGTTGTCCTGGAGAGAAATCTGCTCTGACGTTCGGGACCCCTGCAAGATGGGTGGCAGATAGGTGCCACTTGTTCTTGCAGGCCAAGGAGAAAAGTGCAATCATTACCTGGTTGATCCTGCTCGATTTTGAACCTCTCCTGTTTATGCAGTGGACTACCGTGGCGCTGTCCAGAACCAGTCTTATGTGAATCTTCTTGGGGAAGAAGCAGCTTCTTCAAGATAAGGAAGACCGCCATGGCCTCCAGAACATTTATATGGAACTGGCGGAACATGAGGGACCAAGTCCCCTGTACTTCTTGGTGTTGAGAATATCCTCCCCACCCGCTTGAAGGAGGCGTCTGTGTGGATAACCAACGCCGGAGGAGGAAATTGAAGGGGACTGACTTGGACAGGCTCTTGACAGTCGACCAAGGATGGAGTCGCTTCTTCAAGATGTGGGAATCAGAGACACCTTGTCCCTGAGACTGATATTTGCCCGACTCCGCCACACTCTGTTGATATCCTTCAGTTTCACTTTCAGCAACAGGTCTGTCACCGAAGTGAACTGAAGGGAGCCCAAGACACGTTCTTGGGTCCGCCGAGAGGCCCTTTTGGATTTGAGAAACTGTCTGGTTGCTCTGGCTATCTCCTTCCTCTTGGGAGGAGGAAGAGAGCTTGTGAGAATTCAGATCCCACTGGATTCCTAGCCACTGAAAACAATTGCTGGGAACCAGGCGGGACTTCTCCCTGTTTACACGAAAGCCCAAGGATTCTAGAAAGTCGACCACCACGGATGTAACTCTCGGCATTCCTCGACGCTGGATGCCCAGATGATCCAGTCGCCGAGATACGCCGCCAACGTAATCCCTTGAGACCGGAGTTGCTGTACGACTGTGTCTGTCAACTTGGTAAAATCCTTGGGGCTATGTTGAGGCCGAAAGGCATCACCTTGAAGGAATATGCCTGCCTTCCGAGCCTGAACCCCAGAAAGGGGAGAACCTTCTCGCAACCGGGACGTGATAATAGGCGTCGGAAAGATCTAGAGAGGTGGTTCTGGCTCCACGGGGCAGTAGGGTCCGAACTTGGGAGACAGTAAGCATCCGAAACTTGTCACAACGAATGTAGGAATTCAGGGACCACGGACAAGTCCAGAATTACTCTCCGTTTGTTGGAACCTTTCTTTGGAACACTGAAGAGCCTGCCTTGGAACTTCAGAGACCTCACTTTCATTATAGCCTGTTTCTGTAGGAGATCCTCCACAAAGTCCTCGAGATCCTTGGTCGTAGCCTGATAAAACTTGACTGGTGGAGGGGGATTGTCGATCCAACTCCAGCCTAGGCCCTTGAAACTATACTCTGAGCCCAGGGACAGAAGGTCCACTGAGCTCGAAAATGGTACAGCCTCCCGCCCACAGGATGTATGTCATCGGTCCTGTGATTGCTTCCCCCTCTGGAGCCTCTACCTCCTGTTCCTGGGAGAGGAGCGGGGCTCCCCTTCCCGAGCGAAGCCACGGGGCTTATTGCCTCTGGTTGATTGTCTGGGGCAAAATTTCCCCTGACTTTCATATGCAGGATTGAAAGCTGGGGAGGAGACATAGGAAGGAGCAGCCAAAGACTGATGTGCCGGGTTTACCAGGACATACTGAGGTGGAGGATGGGAGGAAGAGGTCGAAGGTTGACTTTGTAAAGGAACCTGGACCAAGGACTGAGCTGGGAGACGTTTGAAGTGTTTAAATTTCTTACTGGACTTGGTGGGAGGGCTGGCAAGATCAGACTGTTTCCTTTTATAGGGCAGGCCCCAACGGGAACGGAGGCTTTGATTGACCCTAGCCGCCTCAGATAAGACTGCATCAACTTCTTCTTGTGGGAAAAGATTAGCACCCAGATTGAACTCTTAAGAAGCTTATTAGGTTCATGCCGAACTGTGGCTGCTGAAAAGATGTGCTTCCGGCAGACCAGTCGGGCAGTCATAAAGTCAAACAGATCTTGTTGAAAACTCGCCAAGAGAGATTTCGTCAAGACCTGGAACAATGGATCTTCTCTGTAAACCAAAGAAGTTGCTTCCACTAAAGCCAAAGAGTTCAAAGACCTGGCGAGCCTTTCCTTAGTATCAGCCTCTGTTTTCAAGAGCGACTCCGGGATCTTAGGGAGCTGCTCACTGAACAGATCAGAGGCGCAGTCTGGGTCAAGCCGAGTCACCGTAAACGTGTTAGGGGCTCCCTTCCAGAAGTCAGTGCCTCCGGGAAAGACGAGCGATGTAGGGTCCGTCTCACGGAGATGAGGAAGGGGTTTACCTTCGAAGCAAGCCTGGCTAGTCAGGGAGGCCACTTTCGAAGCGCAAGGGAGAAGGAGAACATCACTGAGAGTGAACATAGTGAACACTCCCTTAGCTGGTGTGAGCTTAGTGTTCTCCGCTTGCCACTCCGTAAGGGTCCTCATCAAAGACGACTGGGCTTGGTCCCTAGGATAGATGACCGTCTCCTTAGGGACTTTATCAGACCTGTTCCAAACCTCTCCCTTCAGCCTGGCAAAACCAGTGTAGGGAGATGTCAGGTCCGGAGGATAGAACTCTAACTCTTCCACTCTCCTCGTGCCTAAACCCTCTATGGTAAGAGTACCTTCATACTCGGGAGCATAAAGGGTGAGGCCATGATTCCCTAGATCGAAGGGAGGGGGAGAGTGGAAGGGTCAGAACAGAATGCCTAGAACGTTGTTGAGATTCCACCTTCTTGAAAGAGAATGAAAAGAAGAAGCAAGACCAGACAGCTTACTGTCTACCCTCGCGTCGATCTTCTCAAATCTCGTGTCGATTCTTTCTAGGAACTGTTCAAAGAACTGAAGTGTATCCAAAGAAGGAGGAGGAAACTACCTGACGTGATTGAGGCTCCGCCTGGGACCCGGAAGGGGAGGCTGTACTGTCGACGAACGGGGCTCGTTGTCCGTGCCGCCGCCGAGGGACCCCATATCGGTCTGCGGAGTAGGTAAGGTTTTTTCTTTTAAAGGACTTCACTTTCAGGGCAATAGACCCAGACGTGCGAAAGGTATGAAGATTTAGAGAAGCCTTTAAAAGAAGCAACAGAGGAAGAAGGAGAGTTAAACAGTGAAGAACCTGCCTCACTTACCCCCTTACCTGCCTGATGCTCTGGGATAATGCTCGGAGACTCAAGGTCGGGATCGAGTTCCGCCGCGTCTTCCGGGGCGCCGCCGCTCAAAGCCGAACCGTCTGGAGAGGGCTGGGTCAACTCCCGAATCCCGGCAATCAACGGAGCAGCAACCTCGTCGGTGACAGAAGCTGTGATCCAAGCGCCGGGAAAAAGGACATTACAAATGTCCTTCGAGAGTATGTAGGGGATTGCCAGCTCCTACGTTGCGCCAAAGCCGCTAACCCAGACTTTAAGGGCCTGAATCGAAGAATCACGAGACTTGCGGTCAGCCTGCGGAAGAAAACATTATTGTGGTCTTACCGAAGGCGGAGGAATCGATAAAAATGTAAACATTATAGTTGGCTAAGAAGGAAAGATGTATGATCACCTACCGAATCATCGATAGCCTGCTCAGAAGAGCGTAGCAAACATCACATCCGTCAGGGTGCCAAACAATAAGATCCCCTACGTGGACCGCACATCCGGAGTGAGACCGACAAACTTAAGTGGCCGCTGGCCTGATGGAGGGCTGCGAGCACCCTTCTTCTTGGCAGCGTACCACCTGTAAGAGTATGAGATTATGAGTACACTGTGTAAGGTGCCGGAGTAGTGTGCCAGAGCAACACAGTATTAAACCAAGGCGTGAAACCAGCCGGAATGATCCGGGAGGTAACCTGGTAAAACTCTCATACAAAAAAATAATAATAAATAAAGCAAAATAAATTTACGGAACTAGCCGGAGTAACATGCTTTAAAGTAAGTGACGGATACAAAGTGAAATGAACTGGGAAGGTTAAACTGTCCAGAGAAAGCGCATTCCCGGCAACTAAAAATAATATGAAACTAGCGATAACGGAAGACCGATAAACGCTAGAACCGCCGGAGCGGGAAGCAAGGAATGCGCTCCGATAGAAGACAGTAGTTAGCTAAGGTCAGGGAACGTCAAGAGCCCAACACGAAGACAGTCAGGCGGAAAGCTCTAACTGGCAACGAAGAAGGGACTGAACCGGTGTCGCTAAATTAAACAACACGCCGGAGAAGACGTATGAAGGGGAGGAATGGGAACCCCGGAGGAAGAACCGAAAGGAACGACCAGAGAGTGGGAATGCACAATCCGGGCGTTCCGTGTCCTCCCGCCCACACGCTGACTGAGTCGTTACCCAGCCAACGCGAGAGAAGCAGGAGAGGAACAGGGACAACCTCTTCCAAGGGGGAACAGGGAGATAAACATGGCCAAAGATGGTGGACAGGAGAGGGGAAGCTCTCCGGCCACTAACAGTCCCCGGAGGGAGAGTACAAAGGTAAAGTCACGGACCGTTACCAAAGAGAGGCCAACAATGCAGAGGAAGGGGGCACAGGCTATAGGCTAGGAAAAGGATGGGTTGACATAACCAAAAACTAGAACTAACCTTAAGTAAATACCAAACTAGGGTAGGCTACATGAAGCCCCTCGCTATCCCAGCTTAACCAAGAGGCTCATTAGCCTGTTTTGCGAAAAGCCAGAAACAGGGAGAGGGAAGCAACATGAGGTCCCTCGCTATCCCAGCTTAACGAGAGGCTTATTAGCCTACGAGAAAGCCGAAACAGGGGAGGAACATAAAGGAGAAGACCCTGGTAAAACTGCAAGAAAGCGCGCGCATGGAAAAAACGAACATGTAAAAACCCTAGAAGGGCATGTGAACGGAAAGAATGAACGACCATCCCCTCCCCCTTTTTATGGAAAAAAGGGGGGCAAAAGCCTAACGCCCAAAAAGGAAAACCAAAGCTAACACCAACCCATAAAGAAAAATATCAATACAAAACAAGAGGAGGACCATACCCAACACGATGTGGACGTGAAGGGAAATGGCATTCGAAACAAAAGAAACATCCATGATAATCATCAAATATCAAATGCATCCGAACACTTGGTTAAAGGGGAAACAAAAACTTAAAAGTACAAACGTAAATAAAATTCCCAGAAGCTACGAGAAGGGAAGGGCAAAAATAAGGCATGTAAATGAATTGATAAAAACGAATAGGCTCGAGGGGGAAGCTCGACGCCTAAACACCAGCCCTCAACTCGAAGCAAAGGAAACAAACGTTAGTCAATCAAAATCACTAATTAGACCTCATGAAAAGGAAAATGCTCCTAAACACGAAGAGGAACCGTGAAAAGATTGAAAACAGGGCGACCCAAGATCACGAACGGCGCATGGAGGTCACGTGAGGCCGTGAGAGGAGATCGAGACGGGCGTTATAAATCCCTTTAATTATTAAACTAAAGGAAATAAGGAGCCTCAATCGCCTCAACTAAAAAACGAAACATTGGTACTCAACTTAGGTGACGAAAGACCTTGTGAGGAAGCCATAATGAGCGAAAAGGCACAAGATTAAAAGCACAACGAAAAAACGTGTGAACGATGGTGCTTGCTGAAATGGAATGCGACTAGCGGTGTTTTGTGTGCTGTCCACGGGTGGTACATGGGTTTGTAACGGCACCTCCCTGTGGGACTTTTGACCTTGGGATCTCTATAGGATAAGGTTCCGTGTTTTTGTAGTTCACCCTTTTCCATACACGACTCCATCTGATGGAGCTCGCTCTGGGGGTAGTAACTCCAGCATTTCATTTAGCTTTCTCTGGTATCTAGCAACGGAATTACCTAGAAATAAGTGCTGAATGGACCCTTTCATCGGCTGACACGGGACCCGATCCAGAAAAGGGATTTTGACAAAGGAAAAATCTATTTCTGGGTGAGGGCCTGTGTCGCTCAGTGAAATGTCCCTATACAGCACACATTTCTAGGTATAAGTATTGCTAGATATACCAGAGAAAAAAGCCAATAGGATGCCAGAGTTACTACCTCTGGATCGATACATCCTTATAGGATGTCAGTATGTCATCTAGGAGCGAGTGGAAGCCACTACCACAGACACTTAACCCAATAGACTCCTCCTCACCAAAACCCCTCTGCCTAAGAGGTGCCGTCTGACGGTCCCACCACCGCTACTACTAATTCTACCCACAATGCACCATCCCAAATAGCACCAAAGCTTTTTGGCTAGATCAGGTGGGAAATAAAGAGAGGGAAGGGTTCACTGAGCGACACAGGCCTTCACCCAGAAATAGATTTTCCTTTGTCAAAATCCCTTTTCTGGGCTTGTCCTGTGTCGCTGAGTGAAATAGTAGCAGAGAATTGACCAAAGAAGCTTGAAAATTTAAAAAGGATTAATTGTCTTAAGGATAAAATAAAATTTTTATTTTGAATATGCTTTTTACTAATCCAGAAAAGCAAATATAAATATAAATTAGTACAAAAGGACACTAACTGACTTAATTAATGCAAATTAATGTGGGTACAATCTTAAGATTAATAAACAAACTAGTAACCATCACCTATAAAAACAATATTTAGTGAAAACTTAACAACTAAGGTGATAAAGCAAAGCCATGAATGGATTGAGAAGCAACCCAAGCCCAGACAACAAGATAGGAAGGACGGAAGTACAAGCGAGGCAGGTAGGTGAGAGGTACCAATTGGTAGGGCAAGCAAAATACAAAACAATTACAATTACAATTTACCAATAATAAAATATTATAAAAAATATTAGGCTGACTCTGGGGAAACAATGTTTCCTGCAGCGACAGCAGAAAACTTCAAAGCCTCTAAGGATTTGAGATAATGACGTTTAAAGACTCTAGGGATTTCCAGCCCGTATATTTTTAATTTCCTCAAAATTCATGTGTTGAAAATAATTAACTGAGGTGGCTACAGCCCGGATATCATGGACCTGGGGATTGAATCCGGATTAGCTTGTTTAATAAAATAAAGTATTTGTTGTCTAATGCCATTCAAGGAAATGGTTCCACCATTTTCTCTAACAAAAAAGTGGACCTGAAGACCTCTGAGAGGTTCTCTCTAGGTAGGCTTTTAATGTGACCACCGGACATATGAGGGATCTTCTAGAAGGGTATTATCTTCCAGGAGACCACCTAATTAGAGGATCTTCATTCTTAGCTAAAAACATTTGATCTGGAGAGTAGAACCTCTCCTGATGGGAGAAATCCACATGATTCGGCTCTCTAGAAAGGGCTGACAGTTCAGAGATTCTAGCTCCTGAAGCCAGGCTAATTAAAAACAAAGTTTTTCTAAGAAGAGTCGAATAAGGGCAAGACTCATTATTTGTGTCTGAGGCTAACTTTAATACATCGTTTAAAACCAAGAAACCGTTTTAGGACGGGTTGTTGGTCTAAGACGGGCACAAGCTTTAGGAATAGATGAAAAGTATGAGTCCGTCAGATCAATATTAAATCCCCAAAGGAATACTTTCTTTAAAGGCAGATTTAGTTGTAGTAATTGTACTAGCTGCCAGACCTTTGTCAAAAAGGGTCTTAAAAAATGAGATCGTAAGATTAGTAGTCATAGTATGAACATCTGACTCTTTCAGAAAGTTAGCAAGTTTTTAACTGCTGAATCATACTGGCGAAGAGTAGATTCTCTCTATCTGATTCCAAAAATAATGTGTTTTGAGGATCAATATTAGCATTTTTCTGGGCCGAAAACTTCATGAAATCCATAAAGTTAGGGCATTCAGCATTCCTGAGGAAGCTGACACAATCTGAGTTTGCACTACTTGGGTTAATATTGGATGAGGAATTTGCAAGGCTCTGAGTTTCAGCTCTAACAGAAGCGGAAACCAATTGCTCTTGACCAGTTGGGAGCAACTAAAGCTATTTGACCTTTGAATGACCTGAGTTTGTGTAAAACTTTCCACAGAAGATTTACTGGAGGAAAGAGATAGATCTTCTCCCATTTGTTCCAATCTATTGACATTGCGTCTGTAGCATAAGCCCGAGGGTCCAGGTTCGGAGCTATGTAACATGTGAGTTTGTGATTTGATTCCATGGCAAACAGGTCCACCTGAAGCCCGGGAATCTGTTGGAGAATCCAATTGAAGGATTTCTTGTCCAAAGACCATTCCGATTCCAGAGGAGTCGTCCTTGACAGAGAATCTGCAATCACGTTCCTTACTCCTGACAGATGTGTTGCTGACAGGTGCCAATGGTTTTTCATTGCTAATGAAAAGATCGCTATCATAACGTGATTTATGTGACTTGTCTTGGAACCTCCCCTGTTCAGACAATGAACTATCACTGCACTGTCCAGAACTAACCTGATATGTATGTTCCTGGCCAGATGTAAACGTTTCAGAGTCAAGAAAACTGCCACTGCTTCCAGAATGTTTATGTGGAAGAGACGAAAGTGGCTTGACCAGATTCCTTGAACCTTCTTGTACTGCGAATAGCCCCCTTACCAGTCAGAGATGCGTCCGTGTGGATGATCAGGGCTGGAGGGGGATATTGTAATGGAATCGATTTGGAAAGACTTTTGGCCGTTGTCCAGGGGCGAAGTCTTTTCTTTAAGATTGGAGGTATGAGGGAGACTTTGTCTCTGAATTTGGAATTGGCTCGACTTCGCCACACTCGATTTATGTCCTTCAGTTTTGCTTTGAGGAGAAGGTCTGTTACTGACGCAAACTGGAGGGAACCCAGGATTCTTTCTTGAGTGCGACGAGAGGCTCGTTTGCACTTGAGAAACTGCCTTGTTGCTTTGGCAATCTCTTTGCATTTCGCTGGGGGAACTGAAAGTCTGTGGGTGCTTAAGTCCCACTGAATGCCCAGCCACTGAAATTTGGTTGCCGGGGTTAAACGAGATTTCTTTGTGTTTATATGAAAACCCAGATACTCTAGGAACTGAATCACTAACTTTGTCGACTTCCGACATTCTGAGACGCTGGAGGCCCAAATTAGCCAATCGTCCAGATAAGCCACCACCTTGATACCTTGAGATCTCAGTTCCTGTACCACAACTTCTCCCAATTTGGTGAAGATCCTGGGCGCTATGTTCAGTCCGAAAGGCATTACCCTGAACGAGTAAGCCTGTCTTCCCAGTCTGAACCCCAGATAAGGGGAGAAGTTTCTGTAAGATCTATAGAGGTGGTGACGGCCCCATGGGGAAGTAAGGTCCGCACCTGAGAGACGGTCAACATACGGAACCTGTCGCATTGAATGTAAGAATTTAGAGTTGACAGGTCTAAAATCACTCTTCTCTTGTCTGAGTCTTTCTTTGGCACACTGAATAAGCGTCCTTGAAATTTTAAATGTCTGACTTTCTTTATCGCCTTCTTTAAAAGAAGGTCTTCTGTATAGTCTAACAGATCTGATGTTGGAGTCTGATAGAACCTGACAAGTGGAGGGGGTCCCCTACCCAGCTCCACCTAGGCCTTTGAAATGATACTGTGGGCCCATGGACTGAATGTCCAATGGTCCCTGAAGAGGCGTAACCTCCCACCTACCTGGGGATGTTCATTTATTGTAAGACTTGCTGTCCCTAGTTCCTCTTGAACCTCTACCTCGAGATTGGAGTCTGGGGCCAGATCTAGACCTGAAGCTCCCCTACCTCTATTACCCTTGAACTGACGGTAGCCCTGAAAGGTCTGGGACTCGTAAGTAGGGTTGAAGGCAGGAGAAACATAGGTTGTTGAACCAGCAGAATGGTGGGACGGTTGGTTCAGTACAACGTATTGTGGATGTCCCTTGGAGGTGGAGGGCTGGGCAATCTGACCTACCGGAACTGTCTGAACAATTGTCTGGGTCTGGGGTGCCTTATAAGGATGAAACCTCCTAGACCTCTTCCTGCCTTTACGTTGGGGCCCCGAAAATTCTGACGACTTCCTCTTAGAGGGGAGTCCCCACCGGATCCGAAGATTTTTGTTGGCCCTTGAGGCCTCACTGATCACTGAATTGACCATATCTTCAGGGAATAGATTGGTCCCCCAGACAGAGGATTTTATCAGCTTGTTCGGCTCATGACGGATGGTCGCGTCAGCCAGAACACATTTTCGGCAGTTCCTCCTTGCCACAATGAAATCAAACAAATCACTCTGGAATGAGGCCAGTAGTGATTTAGTCAGGACCCTGAACAGAGGTTCATCCTTGTAAACAGCAGAAGTCAATTCCACCGAGGTGACAGAATTGATAGACCTGCTGAGACGGCACCTAGCCTCATACTCAGCTTTTATCAGAGACTCCGGAAGCCTGGGTAGTTGTTCACTGAAAAGATTCGAAGCGCACTCCGAATCTAGTTTACCCACTGTAAAGGTTTCCGGAGCTCCGGTCCAGCATTCTAAATCTGCTGGGAAGAGCAGAGAAGTAGGCTCCGTCTCACGAAGCTGCGGCATAGGCTTCTCCTCTGTTCCGGCCTGAAGGGTTAATTCTGCCACTTTAGAGGTGCAAGGAGTCGGGACATCCTCATTTACCATGAACATCGTAAACCGCCCCTTATGAGGGGTCAATCTAGTGTTCGAACACTCCCAGTCAGATAGGATCCTAACCCATGCCGACTGCGCTTGGTCCCTGGGAAAGATCACTGTTTCTTTGGGAACCTTATCTTCCCTTACCAAGGCATCTTCGGAAAGCCGAGCATACCCCGGGAAGGGAAAAACAAGATCCGCCGGGAAGAACTCGTAATCTTCCACAGGGCGGGTGCCACAACCTTCAATGGTTAATTTACCATTAGCGAAAGGGGCATTAAAGGCAAGACGCCAAGGGTTAGAATCCTCATAAGCTGGTAGCTTAGAGGCGTCTGGAATGGCATAGGACCGTTGCTGTACCGGATCTGAACTAACCAGTCCGGCCAGCGACTCCTCTTGCGTCTTTAACCTCTCCGCCAAGGATTGAACATACTTTCCCGACGACTCAAGACTCGAGGCAAGATCGCGAGACATTGCCTCGAACTGAGAAGAGACCTGTTCGGAAAACATTCTCATCATGGACTCCGCGAAAGCTTCAGGGTCAAAGTCAGGCTTTTTCGACCTGCTCGACTTTGTTCTCAACCCCTTAGAAGAGGGAGTAGCTTTCTGGGCGGAAGTCGAAGGTTTCGGAGTCAATGAAACCTTGGCGGAGCTAGGTACAGATGAGGTTTTCGGGGAATTAGTCAATTTAGGTAATGTCTTCGTCTTCAAAGAGGACTTCACCTTGGGGATCACCGACCCCGAACGGGTCCCCAAGGTGGAGCTCTTAGAGAATCCTTGGAAGGATGAAGACGAAGACGCAGGAGAAGTGAGAGATAATGGATTAATTAGTCTACCTGCCTCACTTACATCCCTACCTTCCTCCTCCGGGTCGATGGCCATTGGTTCGACGTCCAGGTTGATGTTGGCCACTTCTTCGGCCACTTCGCCGCACAGCTCTTGCTCTTCTGGCAAGACCTGGGTTTCAAGCCTAATCCTGTTGATCAGGGGTTCAGCTACTTCGGGGGCTACGGCTGCAGAGGCCCTAGCATTCGGCTAAAGAATGTTGCAGATATCCTCTGCCAGCACATAAGGACGCCCCTGACCAACGTTGCGCCCAAAGCCGCCAACCCAGATCTTTAATGTCGCTAGAGACGAAGCTTGACGGGACCGAGGGACCTGTTAATTGAATCTCATGTCAATAAAAGGGATTGACAAGGATATTATCTTATATCAAATATAAACACAATTATTTAAACGAACTGTGTTAAAAACAATTGAAGGTTAACGTGCAATCATCAACCACATCCAAATAAAGTCGTAGCACACGCCGCAGCCGTCAGGATGCCAGACGAGGTGGTCGTCGACCTCGACTGCACAACCGGCATGCGATCTGCATGCTACATGGCCACAGGGTTGCTGCAGGTAGGCATTACAACCCAGCTCCTGGCAATGTACCACCTATAATAAAAATTTATACATGAGCATCTAAAATAGGCGGTGGAACGGCTAAACTAGTAAAACTTAAAGTAAATATTCTGCCTCACACCGGGTTGAGAACTGTGGATACGGGCGGAAGTCTCCGATGGGATCCTAAACAGGTGGGCCAGACCTGAGTCGGATCACGCGGAAAGCAATTCGGTGACGCGAACGCCACGATAATTTAACTAAATGCACAGAAATCAACAACCAGGGAGGGCTAGTCGCCGACGCGAAGAGTCTGGATAATTCACCAAACTTCGCTCACAGAAATAGAAAAATAATAACAGTAATAAAACCCATATCATTCCGGCTCCTCTACAATTCCGCCGATAACAAAGCAACGACGCTTAAGCAAAAGTCCTATTAAGACTAAAGCGAGCTAACGATAGCTGCCGGAACGAGTCCGGATGACGGAGCGGTAGAGAAGCAGGAGCAGAAAATAAATCACAATTACTACTAGTAAAATTTATAACAGCTTCTCTCCAGTTCCGCCGTAAGCGAACAACAACGACGCTCAAGCTAAAGTTTCTGCTAGAAGCTAAAGCGAGCTAACGATAGCCGCCGGAACAGGTCTGGACGGCGGAACGGGGAAGACACGGGAGTGAAAACATGGCAACAACAACAGGTCAGGTGCCTAGGCACCTTCCACGAAGTGTCATCTCAACCGAAAGGGCAAATGAGCTAAGCTCTAAAATGCCCCAAAGGGAGAGCCAAGACAAAAAAGACTGATATACAGGGGGTGAGATATAAGGCAAAAGGATGAACATTGATACTATCACCTAGCCTAACCTCCAGAAGGAACCTCCTGGACATGTAGGCTAGGATTCGCCAAAAAATAGAACGAGAAAGAGCGCTAGCGCCAACATCACTTCCAGGATTGAAGAATCAACTGGCCAGGGAAGAAGGGCCTGCACTCAAACCCGAACGAAGGCCACCCAAGAAAACCGTACCAACTCAGGCCTATAGGCCAAGGAGGAAGGAAGACTGGGGTCATCATAGCCTACCTTCCAAGAATCGGCAAAGCCGAACTGGTCAGGTAGGCTAACAACACCACCCAAACAGACTCAAGAACTAATACACACATAATAAATGACATAATGACATATTAAATAAATATGTCTACATACGGTATATAAAGGAAAGCTAGGTTAGGCCTAACTTTCAACTTCTAAGATATAAAATAATAGTCGATCGCGTCAGATCGAGCGAAAATTGAAACTATCATTAAAAGAACGTAGTAATTGTAATTTTCTATCGATTGAACGAAAGAAGGCAATCATATAAAAAGACTGTAGTAAGCCGCCACGAACGAACACGAAATGGCGGCCCTCAGTCGATCAGGCGAAACAATAAACAGGACTAAAATAACCCGTTCGCATACCAAAAACATTCAAATTTGAATACTCAACTTAGAAGAAGATGCGCCTTGATCAGATGATGCCATCAGGAAAGCGAGATAATCCAAATTAGGAAAATAAGAATAGAATATTAGCACCACAAAAAATCACGAGTGGTTTGTAAAGCGTGCTATAAGCGGATGGTGCATTGTGGGTAGAATTAGTAGTAGCGGTGGTGGGACCGTCGTGACGGCACCTCTTAGGCAGAGGGGTTTTGGTGAGGAGGAGTCTATTGGGTTAAGTGTCTGTGGTAGTGGCTTCACTCGCTCCTAGATGACATACCGACATCCTATAAGGATGTATCGATCCAGAGGTAGTAACTCTGGCATCCTATTGGCTTTTTTCTCTGGTATATCTAGCAATACTTATACCTAGAAATGTGTGCTGTATAGGGACATTTCACTCAGCGACACAGGACAAACCCAGAAAATGTATTTAGTCATGAAAATACACTAATTAGTGAATATTTCTCAACGAAAAAGTCAGCGAATTACTGAATTATTTGTGAATAATATATAGATGTGTTCCACAGAAAATCCTGCAAGTCAGTGAGTCCGCAAATCATGGCAACGCGAATACGGGGGGTTTACTACTTTAAAAATGTTGCTATTTGTCCCTACACAAATACAAACCCTCATTCTTTACATAGGAGACTTACCCACTGGAGGGTGGAGTCTAGGTAAATCTCTGAAACGACTGGTAGTTCTTCCCACCCGGGAATACCTTCCTGGTCTGGTAGAGCTGGGGAAGGAATCCCAAACCTCTAGCTTGTTGAACATATGGGATGTTGCAACTGCTAGACTTCTGGGCATGAAGTAATCAGCTTGCACCATTATTCCAATAAAGGATTTGATGAACCCAATGGTGTTAAGAGATAATTATACTGCACTGCTAATAAAACCAACAGGTTTGTTTCATTGCCAATCCCTCTCTCCCCTTGTCTAGGGAGAGGAGGGACATTTATCTAACAATCTACAAAAAGATGAAAGACAGGGTGCTCCTGTCATGTAGACTCACCTGCATGACTCACCCAACCAGCATGTGCTGGCTTACTACCTGCCACTCTGCCCTACGAGATAGAGGGGTAAAAGAGAAAAGGGAGGAGACCAGTCACTCACACACATTCTCTCTTGCTTACCAATCACCTTAGAAGAGATACTGTGTCCCTTAGGGGAGCTGGATGAGCTACACAACTTCTTGAGCAGCCACCACAGGACCCAAGGAAAGCATGTCCAAGGACTTGTGAGCAATGTCCTGAAGGTAGAATGACGTGAACATGGTCTGGTAGGATCACACCCAAGCTCGTAACACCTGTTGAATCAACAGGTTTTTCTGGAAAGCGATGGATGGATCAATGCCCCTACCCCCGTGAGCTCTCATCCAGATTGTGCTCCTGTCTACCTCATCAGATGGAGAGTGCAATTGCTTGATAGCCTCACAAAGCCAGAAAGATATTGCGTTCTTGGACTCTTCTTTCTTGGTCGAGGCGGTGCTAACAAAGAGGCATCGACACTCAGGACTGAGATACCGAGTTCTCTCAAGGTAGTACCGCAGCACCCAAACTTGACAAAGTAGCATCTCGTCCCGATCAACACCTACAAAGTCCTCTAGGGAGGGGATCGAAAATGACTCGAATCTGGCATCAGGAACCAACAGATTCTGAGTCTTCACTAAATATTCTAGGTCAAACTCAAGCATAACAGATCCCCATCCCTCGAGTGCTTAACATTGAAGGAAAGGCCATGAAGCTCACCTACTCTCTTCACTGAAGCCGGGGCAAGCGAGAAAACAGTCTTAAAGATCAGATACCTGTCTGATGACTCTCTAAACAGCTCATACGGTGCACGAGTCAGGCCCCTCAAAACAAGTCAGATCCCACTCAGGAGGCACGAGTTCCCTGGGTGGGAAACTGTTCAAAGCTTCTCAAGAGCATAGAGACCTCCCACAAAGATGAGAGTTCCAACCCCTTCAAACGAAGGACTTGGCCAAGGGCAGCTCTAGCCCTTGATGGCTGCAACTGAGAGAAGCTTCTCTTGGCAAAGATAGACAAGAAAATCCGCTACCTGCTGAAGAGAAGTTCTGACCAGAGAGATATCCCGTTGTCGACACCAACTATAGAAGATGGCCCATTTCTCCTGGTTCTCAGCCTCTGAGGATTTCCACAGGTATCCAGACATCTCCAATGTGCTGCAAGATAAACTTCTTGCTCACAGGAGAAGCTGGATAGTTTCCAAGTGTGAAATGCAATCCCTTCCACTGCCTGGTGATACCTCTCTATATGCAGCTGGCACAGCAGGTTGTTGCATGGTGGAATCTCTCGCGCCACCTTGGATAACAGAGCTAACAGGTCTGGATACAGGCAGTCCCACTCAGGGGGCCTGAGTTTCCTGGGTGGGCAAGACTGTTCAAAGCTTCTCAAGAGCATGGAGACCTCCTGCAAGGACAAGAGATCCAACTGCTTCAACTAAAGGACTTGGCCAAGGACAGCTCTAGCCCTTGATGGCTGCAACCGAGAGAAGCTTCTCTTGGCAAAGATAGACAAGAAAATCTGCTACATGCTGAAGAGAAGTTCTGACCAGAGAGATACCCCATTGTCTACACCAACTAAAGAAGATGGCCCATTTCTCCTGGTACACAGCCTTTGAGGATTTCCACAGGTATCCAGACATCTCCTTCGCTGTGTGGCCAAAAAACTTCTTGCTCACAGGAGAAGCTGGACAGTCTCCAAGCGTACAATGCCACCCTTCCACTGCCTGGTGATACCTCTCTACATGCAGCTGGCACAGCAGGTTGTGACACGGTGGATTCTCTCTCGGCACCTTGGATAACAGAACTAACAGGTCTGGATACAGTGCCACTCGACGTGTGGCCACCGGGGAGTCACCAGAGTCAGCTTGAGATTCAGGATGATCATGACCTTGTTGATCACCCAATGAATCAGACAGAACGGAGGGAAGGTGTATGCCTCCAGATTGTCCAATTACTACCATTACTACCCATGGGTCTGGTATGACTGAGCACAACACCAGTAGCTTCCTGTTGTACCTGGTTGAGAAAGATCAAAGAATCTTTCTGCAATGTCTGGTGTAGGGACCTTTCCATCCTTACCACTTGACTCTGGTGACTGAGCTTCTCTGCCACTATATTTCAGGACCCTGGAATGTACCTGGCTGACAGCTCTACTGAGTGTGCTACAGTCCACTCGTGCACCTGCACTGCCAATTCGTGTAAGTGGAAGGAAACTAGTCTTCCCTGCACATTAACTTATGCCACCACCATGGTGTTGTCACTCATCAACACCACAGAGTGACCATCACTCGGTTCTGAAACTCTCGAAGGGCTAAAAAAGCTGCCTTGACTTCCAGGACACTGATGTTGAGGTGATTGTCATTCTGGTCCCACACACTTGACACTAGCAACTCCAGGTGTGCGCCTCATCCCTGGGTTGATACACCTGAAAACAGAAGCATCTTGGGCGGGGGAGTGCTGTTAGGCACTCCTATCAAGAGGCTCCTGTCGTCTAACCACCATTCTAAATTTTTCCTTACCTCCTCTGGGAGAGGGATCGGAAAGAAAGGAAGGTCATTCATTGGAGACCAAAATTCCTTCATCTTCCACTGAAGGGAGCATAGGTGAAGCTGCCCATGACAGACCAGCTTCTCCAAAGATGACAGGTATCCGAGAATGATTTGCTACTGCCGAGCAGGTTGTTCCTGTCACGACAGGAACTTCTGTACTGCCTCTTTAAACCTACTGACATGCAAGCCCGAAAGGAAGACTCTTGCTGCTGCCGTATCTATCAGCATGCCCACATATTTTACCCTCCCCAGACTATTGTGAACATGTGTAAACAATTTAGAAGCAGTTGAGAGTCTGAAACAATGTGCCCTAAATTGGAACATCATCTCTCTGAATTGGAACATTGTCTCCCTGAAGGTAAAGCTGAGGTACTTGCAAGAGGACTGATTGAGGGGTATTTGAAAATGCATATCCTTCCAGTACACCAAAAGCATGAAGTCACCCTCTCTAATGGATTCGAGTACTAACCGTACTTACTTTTCCATCTTGAACCGGGTCTGGTGAACGAACTGGTTCAAGGCAGAGAGGTCAATGACTAGTCTCCAGCTGCCTGTCATCTTCTCCACTAGGAACAGACGACTGTAAAACCCAGGAGACCAAACCTTCTTGAGCACTGCATTCTCTTCTTCCCAAAAGGTGAGTTCCTTCTGTGAGCCAGAAATGTAAGTCCGGAAGCAGACCAGATTGGGAGTGGGGGGGTGGTGAAGACTCGAAGGGTAGTAGATATCCTACCCGAAGGACATTTACTTCCCAGGTCTCTGCTCAATATTGTTGCCATGATGATGGTAGGGGTCTCTCAGTCGAGCAGTCTCTTCGTGAATCTTCGTGAGGAAAAGAGTGAAGAACATGTTCCGTCCCGATCACTCAAACCCGATGTCGAGCTTGCCAACCAATACATCCCCACCAGAAATGCATCTGGCTAATTGAGCTATCGAGTGCACTATAGAACACTCGAGTACCTGCAAAACTCGACAGATGAAACAGGAGGAAAAAATTATTCCCTCTTGTTTGTCAACGATTACCATTAATGTGATTTTGTTGTTCAACGAAACCACACAGTGTCGCAAAACTCATCCTGAATTCTTGGAAGGCCAAAATGCTGCCTTGAGTCCAGGATATTGATGAGAAGATATTAACTGTCTCGGTCACACACCTTCAAGACAAAGTCTTACAGGTGTGCACCTATTCCTCAATCTGTGAATCCGCAAGTAGACACACGATGTGAGGGGAATATGCAAGCATATTCGAAGGTTCCTTCAATCAAGCTTAGCCTAACTCTTTCCTCATACTGTATTTTGAAGAGGAAAGAAGGATGGAGGAATGGAAGCAGACCTCCATTCTCCACCATGGGGATTCTCCACTATGGGGAAGCTAATGCAAGATGACAGATACCAAGACGATTAGCTCTAGCCAGGCTGGTGTTTCCTGAATCGGGAGCATGGGAGAGGAAGCAGGATGGAAGTTTGATGAAAGGAATTGCCGACACCCAAGGGAAATAGATACTTCTCCTGAAGGAATCCATTCACAGGTCTCTGCAATGTCGCTACCAGCTCAAGAGACTCGACAAGTATCATTTCATCCAGGCATCTGCAGTAGGAGAACTTGTGCCCGGTCAATAATTCTTTCTCTCTTCCCTTCTAGAGCGGCAGCCCAGAACATTCAGATGCAACAAACGAGATACCGACTGTAACCCCTACCGATATTTAGGAGTAGACTTGTAAACGGTGAAACTGACCATCTGACGAAAATATATGGGTGGCTTACTTAACAAGCACCACTAATTGCTTGTTAGATTTTGGGTCTAGATCCAGTATAAGAGATACCAGATGAAACTAATATATAATATATCCTTGGACTCTCCTGATTATAATATGACCAGAGACAGACATACTACTGTAGAGGGTGGGTTCCCCCTGACAGACACACTGAAAAGGGGGGGTTAGTTGGATCTAGATCCAACTTAGGAGATACAGAGTAAAATTTACACTACAATAGCACTGCAGATCCTAGAGTACTATGGTGGTCATGACAGACATTTTAGTGGGTGGTTACCCCCTGACAGACACCCCACAATGAGTGGGGAAGGGGAGACAGGATCTACATCCAATACTGGAGATACCAAGTAAAATTTGCACTCCAATAGCACTGCATATTCTAGAGTGCTGTGATGGTAATGACAGACATTCTAATAGGTGGTTACCCCCTGACAGACATAACCAACGATTGGAGGTGAGAGATGGGACACCTTGAAATGATTCAATATGTATCATAGGCGATATTAATATTTAAAGTATTCAACAAGAAAATGGTAATTTTCTTCAATTTGTGAGCCAGATAAAATTTAAAAGGCAAAAATATTTCATATGATTTATTATTAACATAGGCTATACTAGGTTCAGTGATTTCGAACATATTTCGGATGTATGTGTCCACCAGGCGAGAAAATTCACAAGATATAATCACTATTAACGAAATACGCTTTACATCCATGTACTAACTACAGTATAGCCCCATTACAACAATCACTTATATTTGATTCTCAAAAACAAAAATCACAAATAAAATTATTTGTATGTTATGTACATGCGTACAAGTGTACAGTTCCACTGCATTGTCAGAGGTTTGCTTTGGAAGAATCATGCATCTGTAATATTTATTGGAATTACTTTTGAAAAAGAAAGGGAAAAAACAAACTTGTACGATATGTACGTACTTACAAGTACTGTTGTATTGTCAGAGATTTGACTTTAGAAGAATCATACATCGGTAACATTTAATGAAAATATTCTTGAAAAAGAAAGAGGAAAAAACTAACATATGAACTTTGAGCATAATATCGATACAAGTGTTCCTATACAAGTTTACTGCAGATTTAACATACATGAAGGTATTATAGTTTTTATGCCTTACCCACTGATTTAATTAATAGCACAAATACATTTCCTTAACACTTACTGACCAGTTCTATTTGAAAATAACTACAAATCACCCATGAAAATAATCTGTCCATACTTACATGTAAGTGTATAATCTCATATTTTAACCATGGTAAAAAATTTTTAAACAACATGCCTTACTGAATGTCTACATTTCAAGTTTGTTTGTCTCACTTGAATATAAAACAGGAAGAATAAAAAGTATATAATTATTCATAACAGTATATATACCAAATAAATGTCTGCATTTCAAGATTGTTTGTCTCACTTCCACATAGAAATGGGAATAACAAACAGTATTTTTTCATAACAGTATATACCAACTTAATGGTACTTTCCAATATATTACGGATTAACATATAGGAAAATAAGAAATCCATAACATTTAATAAAGATCCCTTTTAGAAAGTGTAAACAAATGTATAATATAAATAAATATGTGCACTATATCATTAAATGTATACAACCGGTATGTCCATATACATTTACCACAAAAAATAGTCATATACATTTACCTCAGATTAACATATAACAAACAAATTTAATTACCAGTTGTTACTGTCCACTGCCTTGTAAAAATAAAATAAATAAATAAATACAAATTATGCATTAAAACCTATAATGTTCATGATGTATTTATACTTATATTGTCATGGCATCATAATTATAAAAATCTGCAAAAATACACTGCCTTGACAAATATCTGTATTTAATATGTGCCTTCATCATTTGCACTTCATCATCTGTCCATTGGTCATCACTTTCATCATGATCAGTATCAGTGCAGGTATCAGTTTCTGCCACATTAGTAGTGTTCTGGATGAGGACCATTGGCACTGAGCTTCCTTCAAACCATTCCGGAATAAAAGCTTGATCATCTTTAATCCAACCAAACTGAGTTGGGTCTAATCCGTCAATGGGATTTTGCTTATCAGCTCAGTGCCAAAGAATGCTAAGATACTGAGTACGTTGAATTTTCTTTTTGAGAGTTGCGGTACAAGGTGGCAGGAGCGCACAGTTGATACACTTCACATTCGCTAGAGGATTTCTTGTGTCAACAGATCCAGTCATTTTATTGAACATGACATACCTGGCTTTATTAAGGTCACTAAGGTGTGGATGGCCATATAAAGCACATACAAAGGAAGACTAAGACTCTATGTCTGGATCCTAAGTGGATGAGAGGTCCTGAAAAACTTTTACAAATTTTCCTGTTTCATTGTTTGCTATGATGTTAAATGGTCTTATTTTTCCTTTCCTGTAAAATGCTGCTGTGACATCTGAGCCTGTGAAGGCATGGAATGCTGGTAATGCGGCTGATATTCCAGCTCTTTTTAATTCCAAAACATGAAACAGCTCATTGATGCTGATATATCTGCAATTGTTTCCATATCCACAGTCCATTATGATACTTCGTTTTCCTTGCTCTTCTTCATTCAACTTTCCCAGTAAACCTAACAGAATTACTACAATGTCAGTATCTGAAGCTCTAACAATTATATTCCCATGCACTTTGGATACATGAAGAGCAACCAAAGTATCTGCCTCCTCATGATGACCTTGGAGATTTTCTGGTTGATCAGTGATCATATACTCTTGTTCACTGTTAAAGGAATACTTCAAGCAGTAACCACCATGTGACAGTACTAAAATCTTACCTCCAATGATTGGACCATAGTGATTCTTACACCATTCCAAGAGAAGGAATTTTGCTAGTTCATCTTTGAAATTTCCATTTGTCAATAACTGGGAGTCTCTTTGTCGTGGAATTTGTTCTGGTCCGGTGAATGTAAATCTAGTATTATTATCTGCACCTTTTAATTTCCTTTCATTATCTTTAAGTGAAGGGTTGACATACTTATCAAAGAGAACATGAATTTGGCTTCCTGGAAAAGAGCAGATTTTTATCAAAAGTTCCTTTGCTATTGCTCCATAAGATCTATTTGTCTGCTGCAAGATTGTGTGGATTAATATCCTCCATCGATAACGGTTGCTGCCACATTACGGTGACTCACAGTTGAGAAAGAGCTGTCTAGATTCATTTCCAGTAACCGTAGTAGGGCTGACTTTTCGGATTTTAGGGGAGATCCATCGCTGTGCGCCAGTGAAAGGGGAACTTCTGTCACTGGGAATGACAATGTGTCTCAGGTCCAAGGTAGTATTCTGATGAGAAGCAACCTGGATTATATATGCAAATACATCTCTTACTCCTTCTGCAGCTGACTTGAGAGTAGCAACCATTGATTTCCTTTTATTGCTATTCTCCATGGCGAAGTTTTTAACCCTTGTTCTTGGCATGGTCTTTAGAAATCTAGACTTGTCAACACTGCACTCTTGCAGGAATGTCAATCGACATTCATGACCTCTTGAAAGTGACCCAAGCAGATAAAGCTTTGTTTCATGATCAGTAGCTTTTCCAGATGAAATATTCAGATCAGGTGAACTACAGGCAGGGTCCCCAAAGGGATTGCAAGTTTCCTTCAGTAATGCACTTAGGACTCCTATACTTTCATTATCTTTCTTGATTCGCCACTGACGAAGCTGAACAGATGGCTGCACAACTTCTTCTATGCGCAGTATAGTTCTTAATTCTGAAACAGCCAATCCTTTCCGAGTTGTTGTAATGCTCCATCTGCGAAATGTGCTTTCAGAGTTCCTAAAGGCAACAGTACCTTTCAGTGGAGATGCTGCATTTTTGTTCACTGTTTGTTCCAGACACATGTAGACTGCAGTCCTAGCATAGTTTTTGGTTGTTCTACGAATGGAGAAGGCACCAAGATCAAGAAGTTCATGGCATTCAGGTTGGAGGGACTGAAGCGACTGCAGAAACAAACATCCCCAGCGAGCATAATTGGGTCGATTTAACCCACAGAAAATGTCCAATAGAGTTGGTAAAACTGATACATAGAGATCTGCATCATTTGTGTGTATGGCTTGTAGTTGTCTGTAGACTCTGTTTACCATGTACACATAAGTACTCCAGTATGCCACAGTTGGTCCTAGCTGCCCTTCCATAACTTGTTTAAAAAAATGTTGTAGGATTTCGTATGGCCATGGAAACTGTCATTCACTGCAAGATACTCCTTAGTTGGTTTTGCGTCAAATGGTGCTTCCTGAAGAACATATGACATGTCAGTCCGCGCTTCTTCACTAGGAGTGCACAGAAATCTCTGGAACAATAATCTTTCCATGACACAGGCAAGGATTTGATGAATACGAACACATCTGTTGTAGAATTTACTTTTAATAAATCTTGTCAAGGATCCTTTAGCAACGATGCCAGATTCAGTAAGCATTTATTCTACTCATGAATCATGAATATAAGTTCCAAATGCACCAAAAAATGCCATTTCCAAGTGAAAAATGACATTTTCATGATAAAATGATGTTTCATTATACTTACCAAAACACTGTAAAAGCTTTTATCTCTTAAAATTCCACACATCCGAGATATAAATTTTCAAACTTTGTTTGGAACGCTGATATAATTGGCGGAGACCCAACCCCATCGGATGCCAGTGGGGGTGGCGTGGAAGGCGACATACCCAGTAACCCAGGTCAGTTTCAATCTCGGCATACACAATTAGTGAAAGCCTGAGATAACGTCTCCCCCTGCGGGGAGGAGGAGGCCTTTAAGTTACAGTTTTGGTAAGTATAATGAAACATCATTTTATCATAAAAATGTCATTTTCATTATAATGACTTACCAAAACACTGTAAAAGCTGATTCCACATTTAAGGTGGAAGGGCAGGGGATGAGGTATCAGTTATCGAAAGGTTACACATTATAAAAAAAAAAAAGAAACAAACTCTAAACATGGGCATCCTATGGATCCCTACCAACAAAAAGGTAGGAGTCACCTTACCAGGTAGATGGGCTTTTGCAGGGAGGTACTGCCGCTGGTTGAAGCTCCACTACCTGCAGAGGCATTGGGCGTAAGCACTGCTAGATACTCTGCTCCATAACAACCCAAGTAGTCAGGGAAGTACACCGCTGACTAAGACAAGGGGGACTTTCCTTTGCTCTTGCCCTGAGCAATTGGAAAGCAACCAGACTGAAAACGGGCCTCACCGCCTAACCTAAAACTAGCTAAATACATCCCCCTTCTCTATACCCTCAGCAGCTCAACTAGAATGGAGGGTACTCCAGGTGAACTGAGCACCCCCAGCTTCCCTTTAACTCAGCAACCATAAAACCACAAGGGGAAGGTAAGATAAAGAACCTACCCCCTAGTGTGTTCCCCCTAAAACCAAGCCAGCTACAGATACGGGACCTAACGCAAACAGGTCCTGATACGCAACTTCGACCTCCCTAAGGTAGTGAGACGCAAACACTGATTTCGACCTCCAGAAGGTGCTCTGTGTGATCTGCGAAAGTGACTTATTATGACGGAAAGCCACTGAAGTTGCTATTGAGAGCACTTCCTGAATGTGAGACTTGACTAGGCGTGAGTCCTCTTCGTTAATGTGTCTGTGCGCCTCTAAAATGAGTTCCTTGACGAAGAAAACAAGGGCATTTTTGGATAAAGGTCTGGTTGGGTCTTTCACTGAACACCAAAGGTTAGAGGAACCTCTTCTGATGTTGGCCGTTCTGGCTAAGTAAGCGTTGATAGCTCTAACAGGGCACAAAGAAGCCTCCAATTCTTGAGGGCCAGCCACTTCGGAGAGGTTCTGAATGGTAAAGGACTGAGGCCACGGGTTGGAAGGAGATCTGCTCTTGGCCAGAAAATTCAAGGTGAAAGAACAAACAGTATTACCTTGTGAAAAACCACTTCCTTGTCAAAGGCCTGTATTTCACTAACCCTCTTTATGTTGCTAAGGTAACCAGAAAAAGGGATTTCTTAGTGAGGTCTCTAAGAGAAAGATCTTCTAAAGGTTCGTACCTTGGAGACATCAACCACCTCAAAACTACATCTAAATTCCAGGCAAGGGAAGGTTTTGGGGTCTTAGCTGTGTCTAAGGACTTGAGGAGGTCTGACAAGTCTCGGTTATTTGATAGGTCTAACCCTCTATGGTAGAAGACGGAGGACAGCATGGCTCTGTAACCTTTGATGGTTGATGGCATCAATTTTCTTGAATCCCTTAAGTAAATGAAAAAATCGGCAAGTTGAGTTATAGATGTCGAAGAAGAGGAGATACTATTTTTTCTACACCAATTCCTGAAGACTGTCCACTTGGACTGGTATAATTTGCTAGAGGAGTCCCTTCTGCACCTCGCAATAGCCTCTGCAGCCTTGCTTGAAAAACCTCACGCTCTGATGAGCTTCCTGACAGTCTGAAGCCTGTCAAAGCGAGAGTGGACAATCCTGGTGGAACTTCATTAGGTGGGGTTGTCTGAGAAGCGACTTCCTTTGAGGAAGAAGCCTTGGGAAGTCTATCAGGAGATCTAGCAGGTCCGGGAACCACTCCTTCCTTGGCCAGAACGGGGCAACGAGGATTAGTTTGACACTCTGATGGAATTTCACTTTGTTTATCACTTGCCTGATGAGCCCGAAAGGAGGAAAGGCATAGGCAAACAGGTTCGTCCAGTCTAGGAGCATGGCATCCACCAAGTGAGTCAGTGGGTCTGGAACTGGCGAGCAGAACACTGGGAGACGATGGTTCTTGGAGGTAGCGAAGAGATCTAGGCACACTTGTGGGTGCAGGGTCCACTCCGTAGGGAGAGTCTGGTTCCGACGGCTGAGTTGGTCCGCCAGAACGTTCAGCTTTCCCTGCACAAACTGAGGGAACAGGACCACCCTGTTGCTGTCCGCCCACAGAAGAAGGTCCCTCGCAGTTTTGAACGGAGAAGGAATGGGTACCTCCCTGTTTCCGAATGTAAGCTAAAGCCGTCAAGTTGTCGGCATGCACAGCGACTGCTTGGCCTGAGACGTGGTTCGAAAAGTCCTGGAGAGCGAGGTGAATGGCCAACAGTTCCTTGGCGTTGATGTGGAGCTTCTTCTGTTCGTTCGACCAAACTCCTGACGTCCTGAGGTTGCCTAGTTGTGCTCCCCACCCAACATTGGACGCGTCTGAGAACATCTGCAGAGATGGTTGTCTTGGGAGGAGATCTAGACCCTCCGAAAGCCTTTCCAGTGATTTCCACCAGAGAAGATGCCTCTTGACGTCGGGGGGAATGTTGAAGATCGTGGAGTCCATTTGAGTCCTTCTGTCCCAAGAGTCCCTGAGGAAAAACTGTAAGGGTCTCATGTGCAGACGGCCTAACTTGACGAATTGCTCCACTGACGACAGAGTTCCCAGGAGAGCCATCCACTGACGGGCGGAGCAACTGTCTAGGAGGAGAAACTTCTCCACTGTCTGAAGGCAGGAGGAAACCCTTTTGGGGGACAGAAAAGCTAGACTGTCCAGAGTCATCCCCAAATAAAGAATCCTCTGCGAAGGAATTAAGCTCGACTTTTCCATGTTTATCAGAATCCCTAAGTCTCAAGCTAACCTTAGGGTTCTGTGAAGGTCCTCCATGCAGCAGTCCCTTGATGATGAATGGAGTAGCCAGTCGTCGAGGTACAAGGAGATCCGAACTCCCTCCAGGTGGAGCCAATGACCTATCGGGGCGAGAATCCTGGTGAACACCTGCGGGGCTGTCGACAGGCCGAAGCAGGGGGCCCGGAACTGGTAAACTCTGTCCTTGAAAACAAAGCGAAGATACCTCCTGGAGTCTTGATGTACTGGAATGTGGAAATAGGCATCTTCCATGTCGAGGGTCACCATCCAATCCCCTCGAGTTAGAGCCTGAAGAACGGAGCTGTTCGTTTCCATGGAAAACTTGGTTTTCACTAAGTACAGCTTGAGAGCGCTTACGCTGAGAACTGGCCTCCAACCCCCTGATGACTTGGGGACTACAAACAGGCGGTTGTAGAAACCTGGGGTTGACACGTCCTGTACTTACTCGATGACCATTTTCCCTAAGAGAGACTGGACTTCTGTCTCTAGGGCCGAAAACTTGACTGAGCCTCCTGAGTATGCTGTCAAGGAAATGGGAGAAGTGGAGAGAGGAGGAGGTTGGGCAAACGGAAGGTGGTAGCCTAGCTGGAGCACTTGCACCACCCACTGATCTGCACCTCTGTCTCTCCATTCCTCCCAAAGAGGCTGAGTCTGGCCCCACCGGCGCATGGAGGACAGGGTTCCTACTTACTGGCAGGACGACCTTGTGGCTTCGAGGAGAACTTGTGACCCCTGGAGTTGGAGCGGGACCTTGAGTAAGGTTTGGGCCTGGAGTTACGAAACGGATGTCTGTTAAGAGGAGATACCATCTTGGTCAAAGGAGCGGGAGCAGGCCTCGGTTTGGTGGAAGACATAGACAGGATGTGTGACGACGCCCTCTTATCCATGGCTGAAAGGATGTCTTTCACTACTGCTTCTGGGAAAAGGCCCTCCTTGTCAAAAGGTGCGAACATCAACGCCGTTTTCTGCGAAGAAGTCACAGCCTTAGATAAGAAAGAGCACCAAGTTTCCCTCTTCTTCAGAGTGGCCATGGCGAAGAGGGAGGAAAGTTCGCCTGCCGCATCATGGATAGCAATGTCGGTGCAGGAAAGGAATCCCGTGATTCTCTCCAAGACGTCTTCTGCGACATTAGCCTGCTCAACCTGTTTAAAAATACCTCCCATTGACCAATCGAGAAAGCTGACAATCTCTAGGAGCTTGTAGAGGTTCTTGGAAAAATGTTCTACATCCAGGGCAGAAAAGAAGGTCTTGGCAGCCTCAAAGGAAATGCGTCTTGAAGGGTCCACAAGGGAGCCAAAGTCCCTTGTGCTGAAATTGCAGAGCCCAGTGAAGGAGAAGTTCCTGTGCTGTAATAATTTTGCCTCCTTTTGACAGCTTTGAAGGAGGGTACGCAAAACGACGATTTACCAGAGGATCTCTTAGCTTCCAACCAAGCCTCTACTTCCTTTAATGCTTTCTTGGAGGCGGTGGAGAGTACTAATTTGGGAAGGGAAGTGGCAGGACATTGTTTTCCCAGACGCAACGTGGAAGTCGGGGAGGAGGGGGCTGTTGCCTGAAAATGCTGAGGGTATGACTGCAGCAGAAAGCTGAGTAGAGAAGCGTAATGAGAAGAAGGCACTGATTCAACAGGACCTTCCTCTTCACCAGAAAGAATCGGTTCCGTGCCAAGATCGTCCAGGAGTTGAGGAGGAACAACTTCTTGACCCCCAGGAATACCAAGGACTTTGCGGACTACCTTTTCTAGCTTCTCTTCCAGCAGAATAGACTCCTGGGAAGGCGAGGATGAAGCCAAAGGAGCAGACGCTTCCTGTAGGAGGAGGAGGAAGAGGCCCAGGCACTTGAGGCCGACCTTTCTGGAGAGGGCTAGGCATCTTGACTGCCCTAGGTGACCTGGGAGGGAGCGTCTGAAATGTATCTTCTTGATCGGAACCCCACACTGAATAACCAGGTATAGGGCTAGCTGTACTTTTCTTAAAGAGTTTAGTAACCCTAGGGCAGGAACTATCAGAAGATTGCCTCTTTAAGGGTCGAGAGGCATGATCCCACTTGCGATGACGAGGAGGGGGGGGATCGGAGGAGCTGGAAGATGAAGAGACTGTAGATGAACTGCTGCTACTCTCACCTGAAGAACTTAACCTTAGGTAGTGCTGCTTCCACGATGACCGTCTTGACGAAGATTCTGGGGACACAATCCTGCGATGTCAGCGATTGCGAGAAGATCGACGCGTTGATGGAGAAACACTACGCGAACTTGTGCGCCCATGACCCTCCGGGGCCTTGCAAGATTCACTTTTGCGGCTCCCCGAAGCTTTTCGACGATTCGACGACGAGTCAAGCTTACTACTTTCACCACCAGGGATAAGGCTTTCCTGTGCCTTAGAGGACGAGCCTGCTCGTGGGCAAGAATTTCTGACCTTTTCGCCAGCGCCGGACTGTCTTCTAGCCTCAGAAGGCGAGCGGGACAGCTGCCTTTGCTCAAAAGAGTCAGAAAAACGAGCAGACTCGCCTGAAACACGATCACGAACAACCACATTGTTATCACCAACACTGACGCCATCACCAACGCTAACACCGGACTATGGCGCGAGCGCACTAAAACTTAAGACCGAATCCATGAAACCGTTCATTTGCGCTTCCATTTGATTTCTAAAAAGAACGAATTCTGATTTATCAGCCTCGAGGCTGGGCTTGGCTTTAGGGAAAACATACTGGGAAGCTGGTGAAGAAGAGGGGGAATATGAGGAGGGAAAGAGCAGCGGTAGAGGAGGGGGTAGGAGAGGAGGAAGGAACAGCCGGTAAAGTAGATGACGCCGATGCCACCAGCGAAGAAGATAGCCTAGCTTCCTTACACTTAAAAGCTTTCCCATCCCTATCCTTAACCAGCTTTACCTGATGGGAACTGTACGTTTGCCAAAACTCCTGACTCCATTCCATACACTCACTGCACGTGTTCTCCTGGGAACACTCCTGACCCCTACATGCATGACACAAAGAATGGCGGTCGTACTTAAGTTTGACCAGTTTGGAAGAGCACAAATTCCCTGCAAAACTCTGGATCCAGAGAAACTGGAACCGACATAGCTACCAAATTCACAGAGCTACGCTAGCTAGATTAATAAACAGGATATTGAGTACTTCACCAAGGAGAGACGCCAGATGAAGGAAACCAAACAGTTTGAGACGGACGGATGCGCGAGATGTGTTCACAATACACCCGAGATTGAAACTGACCTGGGTTACTGGGTATGTCGCCTTCCATGCCACCCCCACCGGCATCCGGTGGGGTTGGGTCTCCCGCCAATTATATCAGCATTCCAAACAAAGTTTGAAAATTTATATCTCGGACGTGTCGAATTTTAAGAGATAAAAGCTTTTACAGTGTTTTGGTAAGTCATTATAATGAAATTGCCAAGTAAAATCAGCAGTCTGTCAAACTCTGGTGATTCAATTGCTTGAGTTGAGTAAGCCTTGATGGCCACAGCAAGGTCGTAAGTAACAATAGCATGGCTTTGGTTCACCTCCTTTGCTACATTTAAAGATCTTATCATTGTATCCCTGACTACATCATTTCGTGTTGGAGGTAAGGGAATAGGATCCATATAACATATAGATTGTTGTGGCAAGTCATCTGTAACAAATTGGGAATAAAACACTTGGAAAAGAGGTAGCTGTCTGTGTAGTGACTGCCAGTTACAGCAAAAACCTAACAAGTTCTCTTCCAAAACACACTGACCATCATTTGGAGATGCAAGAAATGTCAAAATGGGCACTTTTCAAGGTTGCCCTAAAAGGAGGAATGTCTCGATCAGAACCTTCATATCCTCTTTGCTTTCATCTACAAATCATTTCTATTTCTTTTGTGTCATCTTTTGAGGATTTGTTTTGATAAGAGATACCGACACTTGAATGAAGGGTGCTCTTACCATCAATGTTTCAATATTTACATCATAGTTATCCCAGGCAATAGCTGTTGCGAGGTTGGGTTTACACAGAATTCCATCTGGAGTTTCCTGATTATCATCTGACACCGTGAAGGCAAATTCAGTCTCGAAAGCTTTAACTTCATCATAAGATACTGAGTGCCCTAATTTGTTAAGTATTTGTACTACTGTCTTTGACCCAGTCAATGTTCCCATACCAAGGCCTAGACATATGTTTTTCCAGGGGCGCACTCGACCTCTTGATGTAATAAACACAGCGTCAGATGTACTTGACATCACTCGTCGTTCAATATTTTCCGTAGGAACCAGATTAGTGTCTGAAAGAAGACCGCAATAAAGTGTTCGAAAAAGAACTCTGGTGGTTCTGGAAGCATTGGGGAAGTCTCTTTCAAAGTATGAACCATTGGACCAGGAGATTTGGATTTAGGCATAGATGGGATAATGCTACGTCAATACATAGCAACAGCACGTACTTGTTCATACTGCTTGAATGACTGGTGTTCATCAACAAATGCTGCTCTAGCATCTGGCTCAGACATGGATGAGTTGTGAATGAGATTTCCTACCCGCCTATTAAGTAATAATGTATGTATCTCATTCGAATAGGCCTCTTTAATTTTACACAGCAGTGAATAAACAGTGTACCGATCAGTGTCTTCTTGAGAATCACCCCTGGACATGAGCTCTGTACTATATAAATCAAATAGGGATGTTGATAGAATTACTTCCTTTTCATCAATCACATGGTGCTGCACATAGTTGCAGATGATCCAAAAAGATTCTGCATGGATATGTTTGACTAATTTTTGCTCTATTTTAGGTAATATTTCTGAAGCCTTAATATATTTACAACAACAAGACTTATGATATTTGACTCTCCTTGCAGTAAGGTCACCTCCACTCATGAATATCGATATTACACGATGGTCATTTTTTTTTTAGCAGCTTCTAATATTGATCTGCAGCCTTCCTTAGTATTACACTCTGACAGTACCTCCATTGATTTATTCCACTTCCTCTTATGCAATGTGTTTCAATACACGCTATCGATGCTGGCTTTGATGACCATTATTCGTTTAACTTTCTCCTTAATGATATTTTTTTTTCACTCTTCATTATATCCTGTAGGCAGTCACTAACATCATATATTCTCACATCTGTTCAGTGTATTTACCATTGCTAATATGATTTATAATCCGTCTCCAACGCAGTCATAAAAATCGGACAACCAAAAGTGCAAATCTGTCAACTGTGTGCAAGACCTCCACTAAACAGAGTAGGCTAACTTCCATGAGTTTGTTTATGTTCTCATTTTTTATTTCTCTTGTTTTCTTTGCATTTATGTTGGGTGATTAATTTTTTGGTCTAGTTTGCTCTTATATTCATTCATAATCTTCTTGACAGAATGGTAATGTTCGGAATAACTTTGTGTGTGGAGAAATTGATTTTTTAAGAAATAGAGATCATCTGTGTCCTTCCTCAGCCAGGTGCATCATGTTTGACGAGTTCTACGCCATCCGAAAAAAAAATCGATTATGGTAACAACGATATTCATTCCTAAAACTGATAATAGGCAACTTGAATGTATCCACGAGTTCATTAGCATGCAAGTCAGTTAAAACCAAAAGAAGGTATTCCCACTTCGATAAAACAAACTGAGTAGGCGATAGTGCAATTATTATGATTTGTACTCTGACTATAGCATATATCTTACATATGTATTACTGTCCATTCAATAGTTGCGTATTACTCTATTTAACAAGCGTTATGTACACTCAGCAAGAAAAGTGAGGATACAGTTTTTTTAAATCTTCGGACATATATTGCTCAATAATGAGACATCTGGCAACTTTAGAAAGGGGAGGAGCTTCAGTCTTATTGTGTTTGTTTTTTGCTTGACCTCCTATAACTTTCAATCATATTCTATGGTTCTGAAATCATTGATACTTAAATGCAGTAGTAAGCTTTACAGTATTTGTTCAAGTTGTGATTTGCAGCGACAGTTCTGAGCAAAATAAACATTTTTCGACATAACCTACCAAGTAACCTTACACAATGAATTTATGACACCACAATGAACGGAATGCTTGCATAATCAGAAATGCGAACTTCCATAATGAAATCAAGAGTTAAATTTGAGCAATGTCCAATGATAAATGTGGGGAACAATAAAGGAATGAATGCAATGTTATGATGAGAGAGAGACAGAGAGAGAGAGTTGCTGTTGTGTAAGCCTAGGCCTATATGTAGAGCTACTCATTTCATTATTTTTTTCTTTTATAGATTGAGCAATACTATATTTGTATTATGTTTTAGCAATGGATGGTATGTTTTAGCAATGGAGAGAGAGAGAGAGAGAGAGAGAGAGAGAGAGAGAGAGAGAGAGAGAGAGAGAGAGAGCTGTTGTGTAAAGCCTAGGTCTACATGCAGAGCTACTCATTTCATTATTTTTTTTCATTTAGAGATTGAGCGATACTATATTTGTATAGTATGTTTTAGCAATGGAGAGAGAGAGAGAGAAACTGTGGCAACGTCAAGAAACATCTAGTTACTTGTGTTTTCCCGCCGAAGTTCATGCGCTACTCCGCATATCATAGAGAACGCTCTTGCGGATTTAAATAGATTTGGTCAACCTACCCTAGCTGTCACAACATTTACCGCCATTAATTCCAGCTGACCTTTAACACCGTGAAATACAAATATGAATGTGTAAAAATATAACAATTTTTAAAGTAAATTGTATTTTTCCAAACTATACAAACCTGAGGTCCTTTACATTAGGAATTACTTTCAAGCGTAGGCTGGAAACGGCCGTTAAACTCTTGAGCAAGGTGGTTAGGCAGTAACTACCGCCAGGTAGGCGGGGATACCCGCCTGCCCGGATGTAAACATTCCAGTTTGCCTTTCGGTCCAGATTCAGATTGAGAGGTGGCATGAGGTGGGCATAAAGTGTAAAGGACCTCGGGTTTGTATAGTTAGGAAAAATACAATTTACTTTAAAAGTTGTTATTTGTTCCGACACAATATACAAACCCTCGGTCCTTTACATTGGGAAGACTCACTGGTTGGAGGAGGAATCTGAGTAAAGTCTCCTGAACTGACTGGAGTTCTGCACACTGGGTTACTCCTCCTGGTCAAAAGAGCGAGGAGGAGTAGCCGCCTCTGACATATTGATCGGAGTGTAGGAACTGCAAGATCAAATGTCAGATACTGGACCTTTTCGCATGAGTGAGGAAACGTAACTCCTACAAAATAGGCTGGAAGGATCTAGAGTCGGAGGCAGTAAGGAAAAGCCGAGATACGGTTCCCTTATTGCCAGTCTCTCCTTCCTCCCCTTGCTAGAGGAAGGAGCGGAATTGCTCCTATGATTCTATAAGAAAAATAGAATGGGTGCTCGATGTGTAGTCTTACCGCATCAGTGCCAGTTCCAGCAGCTATTGGTTCAAGTCCTATTCTCATCCCTAAGGAGGAGAAGTTGGAGGACGGGGAAGGAGGAGGAAGAGAGGCCAGTCACTCTCGGAATCCTTCTCACTTCCAGAACCAACACCTTAGGTGAGATGCTACTTGTCCTCTTGAAGGAGCCGGGTAAGACAACACAACTTGTTGAGCAGCCACCACAGAGCCAAGGAAAAAGGGTTCCAAGGGCCTGTGGGCAAGACCAAGGAAGAAGACAAGAGTGTGGTCTAAGAGACCACGTCTTGCTTCCAGACCGCCAGAAACTTCGAATGCGAGGGATGGACCAAGCCATCGACTTCGTGAGCTCTCGGGTGAAAGGTACCGGTATCATCGTCGTCAGCTGCCAAGTACCTCCTTTGATCGCTTCACGAAGTCAGGAGGAAGAAGTGTCCTTAGACACTTCTTCCTTGGGAGAGACAGTACTAGCGAAAACGTTGATGACATCCAGGTTAGGAATGTCGAGCCTTTCAGAAAGTACCACAGCTCCCAATAGGACAAAGTAATGAATGATCTGGATCATCAACACAAAGTCCAAGGAGGAGGGGAACAAGAAGGACTCGAACCCGACAGTCGATGCCAATGGATTCAGAGTCCACCTACGACATCCGAGAAGGAGTCGAGGTATGATCCCCATCCCTGTTCTTCCATCTTCTACGCCAAGGCCAGGGTAAGATGAGAGATGGTCCTAAGAGGGCATATCTCTATCCGACGACTCTCGTAGGGCGCGAGAAGAGCACGGACAGGAACCCTAAACAAGAGTCGCATGCCACCCAGGAAACAGTTCCCTGGGAGAGCACGACTGAAGAAGCTTCTCGTCCATAGCTAACTCTCGACTGAGGAGATGAAGGCTACTTCAGATAGAAGACTAGGTCGCAAGGGCCTACGTTCTTCACAAATGAAAGGGAGAGAAGCAACCCTCAGCGGAGAAGACGAGGAAGTCCAGACTTGACGAGCGACTCTGACCCGAGAAGAAGTTCCGACAATGACACCACCAGCGAAGACGGATCCAGTCCCTGGGACAGTGTTGCAGAGGACTTCAAGGGATATCCAGCTATATCCGTTGCCACTCAGCGAGAAAGCCTGTGCTTGCAAGGAAAGCTGGAAAGTCTCCCAGTCCTGAACACACAGGGATGTACTGCCTCAAGAACCGCTTCTTGTGTAGCTGCTACAGGAGGTTGGGTCAAACGGAATTCTTCTCGATGCCTCAGCAATCAGGTCGGATGAAGGCGAAGTTTTCAAGTATTTGTCTGTAACTCGGGGTGAGCAATGTTTGTGAACCCCTAGAGAAACGGACAAATACGGAGGAAAAAAACGTCGATATCGAGTTTTCACCAAAAAGACAGCATGCCTCAACGTAGCGGCCCCTGGTCTGGTATGAAGGAACGAGAAAAAAACTACCGACTTGTGTACAGGGAGGCAACAGAAGGATGGTAGGGATTTCTCAGTCGAGCAGTCTCTGCATGAATCTTTGTGAAGACAGAGTGAGCAGCATGTTCCGTCCCGATCACTCAAACCCGAGGCCAGGCTTGCCTACCAATACATCCCCACCAGGAATGCATCTGGTTAATTGAGCTGTCGAGTGTGCGATAGAACAACACTCGAGTACCAGCAAATGTCAAGATGAAAACAGGAGGAAAAAACGATTGCCTCTTGTTTGTCGACAAATGCCACTACTGTGGTTTTGTTGTTCAACGAAACCAGTGAGTGCCGCAAAACCCATCCTGAACTCTCGGATGGCCAAAAGGCTGCCCTGAGCCCAGGACGGTGATGAGAAGGTACTTATCATCTCAGTCACACAAATTCAAGACAAGGTTTTACCAGTGTACGCCTATTCCTCAATCTGTGAATCCGTAAGTAGACACAAGATGTGAGGGGAATATGCAAGCATATTCGAAGGTTCCTTCAATCAAGCATTAGCCTAACTCTTTCCTCATACATCGAAGAAAGAAGAACTGAGGAAAGGAAGCAGACTTCCATTCTCCACCATGGGGAAGCTTCTGCAAGATGACAGGGTACCGAGGCAATTAGCTCTAGCCGGCTGGCATTTCCCGAAACGGGAGCACGGGAGTGGCGGCAGGATGGAAGTTCAATGGAAAGAATTGCTGAGACCTAAGGGAAATAGATACTTCTCCTGAAGGAATCCATTCCCAGGTCTCAGCAATGTCGATAAGAGCTCAGTTCCAGAGACTCGATAAGTATCATTTCGTCCAGGCATCAGCAGTTGCAATCTTCTTCTGAAGCCTAGGACTTCTTAGCTAAGGAGTTGAGGGGGGCTGGCTTGAACTCAAGGTCGAGTTGAGATGACTAAGACCCAAAGTTCTTGGCCATTGTCCAAAGGACAAGTCAGTGCCCTGGTGCGAACGTTGATTACCGGGGTATCTGGCAAATCTCTGAAAGAGAAAGGCAGAACCAAGTAAAGGTTTGTTCCCAAGGGTCGAGCCAACTCAGGACTTACAAAACCGGAGATCCGAATTGGGACAAAGTCCTTCTTCTTAGCACCAGAATTGCCCAAAAAACTGCAGTCGGCAAGACCCTCCGAGGCAAGAAGAATTCATATTCTGTCGAGGCAGGGGTGGAAGCTTGGTGTCTCAACCTGAATTAACTCCTTCAAAGAAAAGAATTCATCAGGTTGAGAACACTCTCGGAAGCCAGGACCGCGGCGGTCCCAGACACTCTCGGCCCCTCGGGAACTGCAAGGGTTGCGAGTGATGAAGATTATTCATTGGGGGAGCCGCAGTCCTGTCCCGGGGATCCTTGCACCAACGAATCGGCGCGAAGTTCTCCGAAAACACGGGGGCGATCGTAACTTGAAGAGGAAGACCCTCGCTGTTTCCGATGCGTGAAACTCCAGTACCTCTCCCCTTGGAGGGAGACCTTGACAGATCCCATGAAACCCTCCTCGGCTACCTGGTTTTAATACGAGAGAATCGGGGGACCGATACCTAAAGCACGCCAGGCAGACGAATTCCGAAGAAAATTTCGTCGGAGCTCTCTCTGTCCGTCTCGCGCCTCTCGGAACAACCGAGAGGAGAAGAGAACAGGTGAGGAGAAAAGAGTATCCCTACCTGTCCTGCCAGTAAGATAAGCAGGAGAGGCTGACCATGAGCGATAATCAACTGAAGGAGATTACTGCCACACGGGGGAAGAAAAGCACTTGTGCCGTGGCAAAGCGTTTTCCTGGGAAAGCAAAAAGTTCACTCGAACATAGCTGAGAACCCGAATCGGAAAAAACTGAGTAGGGCCGAGCTGAGCCGAACCGATCACGCAAACACGATCCAGCTGGTTGGTATGTGGCGGACTGGGAGGCAGGCGGGGCGAGCTGAGCCGAGCCGAGCCGAGCCTAGCCAGTCTGGCAAGCCAAGTCGAGCCGAGCCAGTCTCGTAAGTGCGACTGGGGGCTGAGCCGAGCCGATTGCGCGAACGCAATCATAACTGGGCAGGCCGGACTCGTCTGCTGTGAACAATTGCTAGTTTCCCGAACTCTAAACTCCTTTGAGGCCGAGGCCCCTCGAGAAGAAGGTTCAAAGGGGAATTCTGTCTGCTATCCTGCATGCTCGAACCCTAAAGTTCGAGACACAAGAATGAAGCCCGCCCGAGCAACTGAAGCAGCTGGCGGGCGGTATCGAGACACCTGGCGTCTCGGCACCCAGACACCTGGGCGTCTCAGCACCCAGACACCCGGGCGTCTCGGCACCCAGACGCCTGGGTGTCCGGCAACCAGACACCTGGGTATCTCGGCACTTTCTCTCGTCCTGTGCCTCTCGTAAGGAGAGCGCTCGTGATTCATGGAATTCGAGCTACCCACGAGACTCCCAAAATTCGGGGGCGGCTGCTTTGTTTCCTAATAGATCGAAAAGCCAAGCACAGAACCAGTCTTAGATGCAGACTTCCAAGACTGGCAACGAGGCATGGCCTCAGAGGCTGCGCTCGCGACCCCAAACGCAAGATCCCACAGGAGAATGCGAATCGGTTCCCTCCCGAGAGCGGGAAGAGCCAACAAGAGAAACTTGTCTCCCGAAGAGAGTCAGTCCCTTAGAAGTCCCGCAGGACTCCTGAAGTGAATCTCTTCCCTGCTTCTTCTGATGTTCGAACCGACAGGATCGAGACACCAGGTTGGGAACCTGACCAAGCACTGGCAAACACTCGGGGAGTGCTTGCGGTGCTGGCAGGAAGAGGAGCCGAGACACCTGGGTGCCTCGGCCCTTTCTCTCGCACTACTCCTGAACTGGGCCGAGGAAAATCTCTCCAGACCAGATCGGGATACTTGATATTCCATAGAATCTTGAGCACTCGGAGCGGCTCGTGAACGAGTGCCTGAAGCAGCCCTCATCTTAGAGGCGGAACCTCTAAGACTTCGGGAACGGGATCGCAAACTGAGGTCTGCGCCCCGCAGCCTCCAAACACAAAACCCAGGGCTATGCGAAATCGGTTTCCTAACCCGAAGGTCAGGAAGAGCCAACGAGAGACCCACTGCCTCCTCGAAAGGAGGCAGTCCCTAAACGTCCAAGGGCATCAAGCGGAAGAAACAGCATTCCTCTCCTTCGGCCGACGGAGGTCTGTCCGATTCTCGGGACCCCCTTGGACCTCGGGAGATGAAGGGAAGACGCAGCAGAAGACGAAATCAGAGATAAGAAGAATAAGACGGCGGCTACTTCCACAGGGCGGCTTCCTTCACCTCCACTCCGACATCTTCTACAGGATGGTGGACACGAAACATCGTAACCTCCAGGGTAGTCCGGCAGGAATACAACGGACGCCGCCAGGACACTACCACCAAGAGAAGCAGTAGGCATGATCAGGACAGCCGATGCAGGAGCTACGGCAGCGGTTCGGAGGGCAGGAGCTACTGCAATGGCCTGGAACATCACCTCAACAGGACGACTTCCTTCATCTTCACGCCGACATCTTCTACAGGATGGCGGACATCGTAACCCCTGGGGCAGCTGGCAGGAACGCAACGGAAGCAGCCCTAGGCATGACCGCCAGAAGCGGCAGGAATGATCAGGACAGCTGATGTAGGAGCTATGGCACAGGTTCAGAGGGCAGGAGCTATTGCAACGGCCAGGAACGTCACTTCCACAAGGCGACTTCCTTCCCTTTCACGCCGACATCTTCTACAGGATGGCTGACATCGTAACCTCCAGGGCAGCTGGCAGGAACACAACGGAAGCGGCCCCGGGCACGACCACTAAGAGAAGTAGCGGGCACGATCAGGACATTCGATGCAGGAGCTACGTTAGCGGTTCAGAAGGCAGGAGCTACTGCAACGGACAGAAATGTCATTTGAAAGTCACCAGCAGCGACAGGAACGATCCGGGCGGCTGCGGCAGGAGACCAGGAAGAGCAGCCCAGAGACTGTCGTTGAGTTGACAAGAGCATAACACGGAACAGCAGGAGCAGATGGATCATAGATACGCAGGAGCCATTGCAACAGCATACATGAAAACCAGCAATGACAGCGATCGATCCACATCGGCGGGAACAGAGTCAGAGCGATCCTGACGTGGAAATATGTCATCTAACCAGGAATTGTGGTCGATCCCGAAGTAACACTGAATGAATGTTGGGACTGCTTCATGCGAGATATTCTTTGATATATCCAGCCAACTACTGCTGTGTCTGCAATGCTCACTGTCAACATGAAAGAAAAGCAAGATGATTAGTAGAGGGAGGCTCCTCCCGCTACAAGGGGAACTGCCCTACGCAACGGGAGGAGGTACTCTAGACGAGGTCGCCCAATCGCTCCCCACCCCTGGTCTTCGCCCGACAAGCGAGCAAAGAGGGCGAAGGAGAGAGATCTACTAAAGGGGAGAAGGAAGAACCTACGGAAGAGAAAAAAAGACGGAGGGGAGGCCACGAAGGGCGCCGTGGAAGCGAACTTATCGACGACGCCCTCCCAACCTCCCACCCGGCCCGTAATTCTCCCAAACGCAGGCGGCGAAGAAGCAACACTCAGCATAAGTAGGAAGAAATTAGTGATGCCCTTATACACGGAGGGCAACTCTTTACGTCCTGATGAATGTAGGGGAGTGAAGATATTATGTCCCAAACTATATCTCCGAAAGTACAGGGGCGCCTTCAGTATTTACGTAAGGGCTGCTGGAAGAGAAGCATTACCACTTGGTTATGCTACTCCAGTTACGCCCTTGGCCGTCAAACCCAAGACACAGGCAGGGAAATCACGGCTTATACAAGGTTATCACAAATCGTGGGTTTGTATTAATAAATATCAAACACACGTATATATAAAAAAAAAATACAGAAAGATCCCACCGGGATAATAAGAGCTTAACGACAGTCAGGCGGAGAGAACGAAAACACATCAGCAATGCATGACGGCCGAAAGCAAACTGGAATGTTTACATCCAGGCAGGTGGGTATCCCCGCCTACCTGGCGGTAGTTACTGCCTAACCACCTTGCTCAAGAGTTTAACGGCTGTTTCCAGCCTACGCCTGAAAGTAATTCCTAATGTAAAGGACCGAGGGTTTGTATATTGTGTCGGAACAATAATAAAGAAATTATCATTACCTTGTATGATGAAGCAATAATAAGCCTGTTCATAACGGAAAACGAGTATATATTGCCGTTCTGATACAGTACTACACAGAGAGCCACATACTATCTTTTAGATGTCTATGAACGAAGTCATCTGAGAAATTCTGATTACTTCGAACATGCATGGTATTTTTAATTATCTGAACGTTTTTGTTTTGCAGATTTAACATATATGATATAATTTGCATTGTATTTTCATATTCTAGAGTAAATTTACCGAGATTATGTGTTTTCTGTAAGAAAAAAATCAAAATTCGATGAACGAAATCTAATGAAAACTGTATCCTCACTTTCCTTGCCGAGTGTACATAGTCATTTTATGGCAATAAATCGAATAATGATAAGAACTTACATGCTGCTTTACAATGCCAGTCTTCCAGCCTTCGCTCATATCAACGTTCATCTCATAAACAAAGATAAAATGATATAAATGTAATTAAAGTCAGTTGCTTGCTTGACAAAATAATATGACTGAATTATTATAGGCCTACAGATGAATGTTATTTATATGAAACAAACAAATAATATTCGTATAAAATAAATACAAAGTATATAGAGAGGAGAAAAAAGATTTATTAATATATCACTATAATGTATATTACTGGTGAATAGCAGCCTACTATACGTAGTCTATAATATAGTAATTATCAGGGCTTGCCCTTCCCTCTCCCCACCCGTTAGGGTGTGTCTGTCAGGGGTAACCATCCACTAAAATGTCTGTCATTACCAGCATAGAACTCTAGGATATGCAGTGCTATTGTAGTGCAAATTTTACTTCGTATCTCCAATGATGGATGTAGATCCTGTCTCCTCCTCCCCACTCATTGTGGGGTGTCTGTCAGGGGGTAACCACCCACTAAAATGTCTGTCATGACCACCATAGTACTCTAGGATGTGCAATGTTATTGTAGTGTAAATTTTACTTTGTATCTCCTAAGTTGGATCTAGATCCAATGAACCCCCCCTTTTCAGTGTGTCTGTCAGGGGGAACCCACCCTCTAGTATGTCTGTCACTGGTCATTCTATAATCAGGAGAGTCCAAGGATATATTATATATTAGTTTCATCTGGTATCTCATATACTGGATCTAGACCCAAAATCTAACAAGCAATTAGTGGTGCTTGTTAAGTAAGTCACCCATATATTTTCGGCAGACGGTCAGTTTCACTGTTTACAAGTCTACTCCTAAATTTCGGTAGTGATTACAGTCGGTATCTTGTTCGTTGCATCTGAATGGTCCGGGCTGCGGGACTATTCTGCCCTCCTTCATTATGGAAAAGAGGGTGGAAAGAGACACAGTTATGCACACTTTCCCTGAAGGGAAGAAGAGGGCTATGTGTTCTGCAATCTTCTTCCGAAGCCTGGGACTTCTTAGGAGTTGAGGGGGGCTAGCTTGAACTCAAGGTCGAGCTGAGAGAGACCCAAAGGTTTTGGCCATTGTCCAAAGGACAAGGAAGTGCCCTGGTATGAACCTTGATTACCATGGTATCTGGCAAATAGGGAAAGGCAGAACCAAGTAAAGGTTCGTTCCTAAGGGTCGAGCCAACTCGGGACTTATGAAACCAGAGATCCGAATTAGGACAAAGTCCTTCTTAGCACCAGAATTACCCACAGATTGCTGTCTGGTATAGGAAGACCCACCCCTGGAGAGGACCAGTCTCTAGAAGGGAGGGTTCTTTCCAGGAATGGTTGTGGATCCATCAAGAGACTGCCTGGAGGAAACCAGCAGGTGCCCTCCAAGATCTCCGCCTCTCGTTGCGGAAGAGAATACCCTTCACTGCAAGGAGAAGCAGAGAGAGATCCCAGTCCGGGTGAAGCAGAGTCAGAACAACCTGGAGTCGGCAAGACCCTCTGAAACAAGAAGAATTTGTACTCTTTCAAGGCAGGGGAGAAGCTTGATGTCTCAACTTGAATGAACTCCTTGACCAAAGAAAAGTATTCATCTGGTCGAGAACGCTCTCGCAAGCAAGGACCGCGGCGGCCCCCAAAAACTCTCGGCCCCTCGGAACTCTAAGGGTTACGAGTGAAGATTACTCATCTGGGTTGTACTAAGAGACAATCAGGGGACCGACACCCAAAGCATGCCAGGCAGCTGAACTCTGAAGACAAATTTGTTGGAGCTCTCTCTGTCTGTCTCTTGCCTCTCGGAACAACCAAGATGAAAAGAGAACAGGTGAAGAGAGAGAGTACCCCCACTTGTCCTGCCAGTAAGACCAGCAGGAGAGGCAGATTGTGAGCGATAATCAACCGAAGGTGACTACTGCTACAAGTGGGAAGAAGACCGCTTGTGCCATGGCAAAGCGCTTTCCTGGGAAGAGCAGAAAGTTCACTCGAACAGAGCCGAGAACCTGATTCGGAAAAACCGAGTAGGGGTGAGCCGAGCCAGGCGGCACCGAACCATGCCAATCACGCAAAAGTGATCCAGACCGGGTGATATGCAGTGGACTGGGAGGCAGGCAGGGAGAGCCAAGCCGAGCTGAGCCGAGCCAGTGTCACAAACACGACCAGGGGGAGGGCAAGCCGAGTGGAGCCGATCGTGCGAACACAATCGGAACTGGACAGGGCGGAACTCGTCTGCCATGAACTAGCGCTAGTTTCCTGAACTCTAAACTCCTTCAAGGCTGAGGCCTCTCAAGAAGAAGTTTCAAAGGGGAATTCTGTATTTGCTATCCTGCACGCTTAAACCCTAAGGTTCAAGACACAAGGATGAAACCTGGCCAAGCAACCAAAGCAGCTGGCGGGCAGTATCGAGACACCTGGCGTCTTGGCACCGAGACACCTGGGTGTCTCGGCACTTTCTCTTGTCCTGTGCCTCTCATCAGGAGAGCACTCGTGATTCATAAAATTCTAGCAGCCTGCGAGACTCCCAAAAATCGGGAGCGGCTGCTTTCAGTTTCCTAAGAAATCAAAAAGAGCCAGGCAGAGAATCAATCTTAGATGCAGACTTCTAAGACTGGCAACGAGGGCGAGACCTCTCGAAGCTGAGCTCTCGCGACCCCTGAAACATGAGGCCCCAGAGGAGAATGCAAATCGGTTCTCGCCCGACGGTGGGAAGAGCCACCAAGAGAAACTTGTCTCCCAGAAGAGTCAGTCCCTTAGAAGTCCTGCCTCTGTTGGACGCGAGTTCAAATCTCCGACCGGCCAGTGAAGAACAAGAGGAATTTGTTTCTGGTGATAGCAATTCATTTCTCACTATAATGTGGTTCGGATTCCACAATAAGCCGTAGGTCCCGTTGCTAGGTAACCAATTGGTTCTTAGCCACGTATAAATAAATCTAATCCTTCGGGCCAGCCCTAGGAGAGCTGTTAATCAGCTCTGTGGTCTGGTTAAACTAAGATATACTTAACTTAACTTAGAAGTCCTGCAGCACTCCCGAAGGGAATCTCTTCCTTGTTTATTCTGGTGTTCGAACCGATAGGATCGAGACACCAGGCTGGGAATCCAGGACACGACCACCAGGAGAAGCAGCAGGCACAATTAGGACTGCCAATGCAGGAGTTACATAGGTGGTTCAGAAGAAAGGAGCTACAGCAACAGCCAGGAACATCACTTCCACAGAGCGACTTCCTTCACCTTCACTCCGACATCTTCTACAGGATGGTGGACACAAAACATCATAACCTCCAGGGCAGCTAGGCAGGAACACAATGGAAGCGGCCCCGGACACGACCACCAGGAGAAGCAGCAGGCACGATCAGGACAGATGATGCAGGAGCTACGGAAGAGGTTTAGAAGGCAGGAGCTACAACAATGGCCAGGAACGTCACATGAAAGTCACCAGCAGCGACAGGAATGATCAGGACGGCTACGGCAGGAGACCAGGAAGAGCCGCCCAGAGATTGTCGTCGAGTTAACAGGAGCATAACACAGGAAACAGCAGGAGAAGATGGACCACAGATACGCCAGAGGCAGTGCCACAGCATACATAAGGCCAGCAATGACAGTGATTGAGCCGCATCAGCGGGAACAGAGTTGGAACGATCCCAACATGGAACTATGCCATTCAAACCAGGTACTGTGATCGATCCCAAAGCAACACTGAATGAACGTCAGGACTCCTTCATGCAAGATATCCCCTGAGATATACAGTGAATCCCCGTATTCGCAGGGGATGTGTACCACACCCCCCCGCGAATAGCTGAAATCCGCGAATACTTAAAACCCCTCTAAAAGCACTTAGAACTGCCCATTTTGATAGTTTAAACACAAGAGAAACCCTGTAAAAATGCTTACACCTGAGTATTTTAATAGTTTTATCAAAAAAGTGCATTTATTCATGAAAATTATATGAAAATACAGTATATAATTAGTGAATATTTCTCAGTGAAAAATACCGCGAATGGGTGAATTTTCCGTGAATAATGGGTAGATATGTTCTACAGAGAAACCCGCGAATGCGTGAGTCTGCAAATCGTGAGAACGTGAATATGGGGGGTTTACTGTACAGCCAACTACTGCTGTGCCTGTGATACTCACTGTCAACCTGAAAGAAAAAGCAAAGATGATTAGTAGAGGGAGACCCCTCTTGCTACGAGGGGAACTGCCCTACACAGCGAGAGGAGGCCCCTTAGAAGAGGTTGCCAACTCCCCCCTCCCCGGTCTTCGCCAGATGAGCGAGCGAAGAGGGCAAAGGAGAGAGATCTCTACCAAAGGAGAGATAAGGAAGAACCTACAGGGAAAGAGAAGGAAGGAGGGGAGGCCACCAAGGGCGCCATGGAAGCGGAACTTATTGCCGACGCCCGCAACTCTCTATAGTGCAGGCGGCGAAAACAACACTCAACACAAGTAGAAAGGAAGTAGTCATGCCCTTGTATATGGAGGGTGGGAGCCCAAGAAGGGAAGCGAACTCTTACATCCCGATCAATGTAGGGGAGCGAAGATATTACGTCCCAATCTAATACTGTATCTCCGAACGTACAGGGGAACACCTTCAGTATCTAAATAAAGGGCTACTGGAAGAGAAGAGTTACCACTCGGTTACACCCCTCTAAATACACACAGATGGAGGGGAATGATGGCTTATGCAAGGCTATCATAAATCATGGGTTTGTATTAAAATATATCAAAACACACAATATGTACACACAAATACAGAAAGATCCCACTGGGATTATAAAGAGCTTAATGACAGTCTGACAAAGAGATCCTAAAACACGTCTGTAACACGTGATAGCCAAAAGCAAACTGGAATATTTACATCCGGGCAGGCGGGCATTCCCGTGTCCTGACGGTAGTTACTGCCTAACCACCTTGCTCAAGAGTTTAATGGCAATGTCCAGCTTCACCGTAAGTAATTCCTAATGTAAAGGACCAATGGTTTGCATATCGTGTCAGAAAAACTTGTCTCCCAGAAGAGTCCGTCCCTTAGAAGTCCCACAGGACTCCCAAAGGGAATCTCTTCCCTGCTTCTTCTGGTGTTCGAACCGACAGGATTGAGACACCAGGCTGGGAACCCAACTAAGCACTGGTAAGCACCTGGGTCCACAGAATCTTGAGCAATCGGAGCGGCTCGTGAACAAGCACCTGAAGTAGTCCCGTCTTAGGGGTGGAACCTCTATGACTGGGAACGGGATCGCAAACCGAAGTCCGCGCCCGGGGCTCCTGAAACACAAAACCCAGGGGTATGTAAATTGGTTCCCTAACCCGAAGGTCGGGAAGAGCCAACGAGAGACCCATTGCCTCCTCAGAAGGAGGCAGTCCCTAGATGTCCAAGGGCATCAAGGGGAAAGAAGCAGCCTTCCTCTCCTTCGGCTGATGGAGGTCTGTCCCGTTCCCGGGACACCCTCGAACCTCGGGAGAGGAAGGGAAGAGGCAGCAGAAGATAAAATCGAAAATAAGTTGAAGAAGACAGCAGCTACTTCCACAGGGTGACTTCCTTCACCTTCACTCCGACATCTTCTACAGGATGGTGGACACGAAACATTGTAACCTCCAGGCCAGCTAGGCAGGAACGCAACAGAAGCGGCCCAGGACACGACCACCAGGAGAAGCAGCAGGCATGCTCAGGACAGCCAATGCAGGAGCTACAGAAGCGGTTCGGAAGGCAGGAGCCATCACAACGGCCAGGAATGTCGCTTCCACAGGCCGACTTCCTTCACCTTCACTCCGACATCTACAGGATGGTGGACATCGTAACCTCCAGCCCAGCTAGGCAGGAACACAACGGAAGCGACCCAGAACATGACCACCAGGAAAAGCAGCAAGCATGATCAGGACAGCCGATGCAGGAGCTACGGAAGCGGTTCGGAAGGCAGGAGCTATAGGAACAGCTAGGAACATCACATGAAAGTCACCAGAAGCCACAGGAACTATCAGGATGGCTGTGGCAGGAGACCAGGAAGAGCTGCCCAGAGACGGTCGTTGAGTTAACAGGAGCATAACATAGGAAACAGCAGGAGCACATGGACCACAGATACGCCAAAGGCAGTGCCACAGCATACATGAAGGCCAGCAATGACAGCGATTGATCTACATCAGCGGGAACAGAGTCGGAACGATCCCAACGTGGAACTATGCCATTCCAACCAGGTACTGTGGTCGATCCTGAAGCAACACTGAATGAATGTCGGGATTCCTTCATGCAAGATATCCCCTGAGATATCCAGCCAACTACTGCTGCGCCTGTGATGCTCACTGAAAGAAAAAGCAAAGATGATTAGTAGCGGGAGACTCGTCTCGCTACGGGGGGAACTGCCCTACGCATCAAGAGGAGGCCCCTTAGAAGAGGTCGCCCGACCGCCTGCGGCCCCTTCCACCTCACGGTCTTTGCCAGACGAGTGAGCGAAGAGGGAGAAGGAGAGAGATCTCTACCAAAGTAGAGATAAGGAAGAACCTACAGGGAGAGAGAAGGAAGGAGGGGAGGCCACCAAGGGCGCCGTGGAAGCGAAACTTACCGATGACACCCTCAACCTCCCCCCCCCGGCAACTCTCTATAACACAGGCGGCGAAAACAACACTTAGCACAAGTAGAAAGGAAGAAGTCATGTCCTTGTACATGGAGGGCGGGAGCCCAAGAAAGGATGCAAACTCTTACGTCCCGATCAATGTAGGGGAGCAAATATATTACATCCCAATCTAATATCTCAGAACGTACAGGGGAATGCCTTCAGTAACTAAATAAAGGGCTACTGGAAGAGAAGCATTACCACTCAGTTACGCCCCTCTAAATATGCCCTTGGCCATCAAACCCAAGACAATGACGCAGGAACGACGACGATCTATGCAAGGCTATCACAAATTGTGGGTTTGTATTAATAAATATCAAACAAATGCAATATATACACAAAAAGGAAGATTCCACTGGGATAATAAAGAGCTCAACGATAGTTAGGCAAAGAGATCCAAAAACACATCTGCAACTCATGACGACCAAAAGCAAAGTGGAATGTTGGAATGTTTACATCCGGGCAGGCGGGTACTCCCACCTACCTGGCAGTAGTTACTGACTAACCAGCTTGTTCAAGAGTTTAACAGCCATGTCCAACTTCGCCGTAAGTAATTCCTAATGTAAAGGACCAATGGTTTGTATATCGTGTCAGAACAATCCACTTTTTACCAAAGCTCCCCTATAGGTCTAATACTGCACATGCATGATAGCATTCCAGGATACCCAACATACAACTTCTGAGGTTAATTACAGGTTAATTACAGTTGACTGACAAAAAATAACAGTAAATACTTAATAAGCAACCACAATACTATAGGAAAAATCAATTTCCAAAGTAATACCGGATGTGGAGCTCTTGCTTAGTTCTACCGTTTGTATTTGTATAGGCTGTAGAATAATGAAAGTGAAACTGTGCTGTGGGGGCCACATTCTAAATGTAGTCAGTGCTTATACACCACAAGTGGGCCGTGATGGGCGGTGATAAGGAAGTTAAAAATAGATTCTGGATGGAGATGGATGAGATGATTACATCAATAGAAGTAGAAGAAAGACTGGTGACTGGAGGTGACCTGAATGGACACATCGGACGCAGTTGGGAAAATATTAGTAGGATTTATGGAGGACGTGGAATTGGAGAAATGAATGAAGAAGGAGAACTTATTGTGATTTTGCATTATCTTTTGATTTGGCAATAAACAACACCTTTTTTACAAGCCAAAACTACGCAACATACTGCAGTGGAGGGAGACAGACGCAAACAGATTTTCTGTTGTGTAGAAGAAACCATCTGGTGGAAGTAAAGAACTGTAAGATCATAAAGGGAGAAACTGTTAGCCCACAACATAGGTTAATTGTGTCTGATTTTTTTATACGGTGGGTTGTACGGGAAAACTATGGTGCAGCCCAAGATAAAGTGGTGGAGGCTAAAAGACCAAGAGATGAGACAGAGTTTTAAAGAAAAGGTCCTGTACAGCATTAGATTAGCAGAGGATGTGAACACCTGGTGGGTAGAAAATAGCACAATGATACTGAGAGCAGCAGAGGAGGTATTAGGGAAGACATCAGGTAGAGGATCACCTAATGATAAGAAGAGCTGGTGGTGGAACCAAGATACTCAAGATAAGGTAAAAAGGAAACGATAAGTAAGGATAATATATGAAAGGGATGAATCTGTGGAAAATGAAATGGCTTGGAAAATCGCAACTAAAGAAGCAAAAAGGGCAAAGGCAGAAGGAATAAATGAGATGTATGAAAAAGCAGAAACATCATAGGGTCAGAAGATGATCTACAATATAGCAAAAAGAAGAGTTAGAGCAACTAAAGATCTGACACACATCAAGCATATCAAGGACTGAAATGGAAGAGTTTTGTCAAGGGAAGAATGTATAAGAGCAAGATGGAACACCCAAGGCACATTTTGAGAAGCTATTAAATAAAGAGAACCCCAGAAGAATAAGAGAAGAGGGAAACCCACGAGTAAGAGCAGTTCCAGATATCACCAGAGAAGAAGTGAAGAGAGCATGTGACAAAATGAAAAATGGAAAGCTGGGACCTCTTTTCAAAGGTCTACTGCCAAGAAAAAATGCTGGAAAGCTGGAGAAATAGTATTATGGTCCTAATATATAAGGGAAAGGGGGATATATACAAGACTGCAGAAATTACAGAGGGATAAAATTGATATCTCATACTATGAAGATATATGAACGAATTATAGAGAAAAGAATGAGGAATGAAACAACAATAAGTGAAGAACAATTCGGGTTTATGCCAGGAAAGGGTACAGTAGATGCAATTTTTGCACTAAGGCAAGCAATGGAAGAACATGCAGAAAGACAGAGAGAGCTACATCTAGTATTTATTGATCTGGAGAAGGCACATGATCAGGTACCTAGGCAAGAAGTGTGGAGATGTATGAGAGAGAAGGGTGTTTCAGAAAAGTATGTTAAAGTAGTCCACGAAATGTACTGGGAGGTTACCACTCAGGTGAGGAGCATTGTGGGAACAACAGAAGAGTTTAGTGTAAGAGTTGGTTTACATTAAGGTTCAACTCTCAGTCCCTACATCTTTGATGGATGTTATTACATCAGATGTCACAGAAGAAATCCTGTGGAGTGTGATGTTTGCTGATGATGTTTTGGTGGACCTGACTAGAGAAGGGGTGGAGATAAAACTAGAGTTGTGGAGACAAGCACTTGAAGATCAAGGTTTAAGGATAAGCAGAGCTAAGACAGAATATCTGTGGGTGGAAGGGGATGGAAAACAGGATGCAGTTAAATTAGGTTTAGACATCAAGAGGGTTACCACTTTCAAGTACCTTGGGTCCTGTGTGATGGATGATGGTGGCATGGACTCAGAAATAAACCACAGGACACAGTGTGCCTTGATGAATTGGAGGAGATTATTGGGAATATTGTGCGACAAGAGGATTAGTGCAAGTGAAGTTGCAAGAGTAAAAGGAAGGTTTTATAAAAGTGTAGTTAGACCAGCGATGGTGAATGGGGCCGAGACGTGGTCAATACAGTAAAGAAGGCTCAAGAAAGGAAGTTGGAAGTGGCAGAGATGAGGATGTTGAGATGGATGTGTGGAGTCACGAGAAAGGATAGGATCAGAAACGATTATATTTGAGGGACAGTCAAAGTGGTAGAAGTGTCACGATAAAGGATAGGATCAGAAGCGATTATACTATAGGAACAGTCAAAGTGGTAGAAGTGTCAAAGAAGATTCAGCAAAGAGTACTGCAGTGGTTTGGTCATGTCATGCGGAGAGAGGAGGATCATGTGTGTAGAAGGGTCATGGACATGGAGGTGGTTGGGAGGAGGAGGAGGGGAAGGCCAAGATTCAGATGGAAAGATAATGTAGCAAATGACATGCGGGAAAAAGGGTTAAGAGAACAGGATACGTAAGATAGAAGAAGAAGGAAAAGGCTTACACGGAACAGCAACCCCATATAGAGATGGGTAAAGGCTGAGGACAAAGAAGAAGATTTGTATAGAGAAAAATCTAACAGCAGGAAACCATGCTCGATAAATTGTGTCTTACACTTGAGACATAACATTTCCTATAATGATGGGTCCTGACCTAATTAGATCTTACCTACCTAACCTAACTTTGGGCGACGTACCCTGACCTGGTCGGTGGGGGAGCCCAAAAAGGCCGTAACCTGTCCCGGTGGGCGGCTGGCGGGAATCAGGCCGCGCAACTAAAGTAAAGCTTTACCTGGAAGGCTTCGCAATGGAACGTTCTCTTAGGTTCGGTCACATTAGGTTGTATGGGAATTGGCATGAGCGAATACAAGCACACTAATCTAGGGACAATCAAGAGTAGTCCGTCGTGGGTATTCCTTTACACCAAGTGCGCCCGGCCTTCCGACAGCAATAACAAACCAAAGATTACAACTCCACCAACGAACCTTAGCCTATTTGAACTAAGAGAACCTTATTTTGCATTTGAAGTAACCTTAAAATACTCCAACGTATTTTACGCTTTTGTCAAATTATTACATTAATTTTCATGTTTACCAAAGAGTAGCGAGTAGTAGTAGTAGTAGTTGTGAAATATTTCTTATGAAACAGCTCACTCGAATACTCTGATTTGCTTTTGATTGTGCTTGTTCTAGGTTATTTTCCCTACAGTACCAGATACTTTCGATTAATTCCTTCCATTTCTCAGTTCCTACTCTAGATAAATCTGTGACAAGTGATATATTAGCTATTAATTCAGTATTATCTCCCTAATATCTGTGGCGCATGAAATGAATATGTCTGTTTTTGTATGCTGGGTAATAAAGCAAAACCAGTGTTCCAGATTTACACTTACCTCTTCACATTATACACATTTGATTTCTTAATCTTTTAATTTTTTTCTGTCATTTACCTCTAGTGTGTTAAGTCAACCTCTGCTAATCAATAGCCTATTGTCTTTTTAGCAGTGATAACTCCACATTTCTTCTCTCTTTTCCCTTAAATTTTCCAAAGATATTCTGTTTACTGAATGAGATTTTTCTTTTCTTTTTTCTAGGGTCTCACTCCACCGAAGGCGCTCTTCGAGACCCACCCACTTGTCATATACACAATAATGCAGATATATTCTGAGATTTATACGGTATACTTCATATCAGTTCTCAAATCTGCACAGTCATAGCACTCAGGGAGCAGGAGAGCTTATAATTTTTTCTTGAAAGACTTGATAGTGTCAGTCTAGGAGCAGCAAATTAAAAGGCTTTAAAACTAACACTTGAGGGGCATCTTGGATCACATAATTTGAGACCATCTGCAGGTATACCTAATCTTCTGTTGACTCCATCCGTTGACTGTATTATACGCTGCAGGTCTTTCAAATATTTTGGTCACCAAAGCTTGACAGCTTGAGGAGTCATTGCACAAGTTTTAGGAATATATCGAGTTTTTCTACATGATTTTATTAATGAAGCTATCGGGAAAATAAATGAAAATAAACATAAATGTATGTATGTATGTATATGTATATATATATATATATATATATATATATATACATATACTGTATATATATATATATATATATATATATATATACATATATATATATATATATATATATATATATATATATATATATATATATATATATATATATATATATATATATATATATATATATATATATATATATATATATATATATATATATATATATATATATATATATATATATATATATATATATACATACTATATATATACTGTATATATATATATATATATATATATATATATATATATATATATATATATTCACTAAATAGAATGGCTTTCTTATTGTTAACCAGCTTTTTAGTTATTGCTTCATATTTTCTTACTATTTTCTTCACTTCATTGTTTAGGTTACTGATAGAGACGTTCAGGTAATGGGGTTCTTCCATTTACTTCTGTAATTATAGACGCGACAGCTGTTTCGTCAACCTATACGTATTGACATTTTCAAGCGTACTAATACAAAAGTTGTTGTTGTTTCAGATTTAGCTGGCCTTGTGCCAGCACGGGCTCTTGCTCTGAGAGCAGTCCATAATACAAAAGTGGAAACGCATGCGTATTGTGCCTTCATGAGGACGGAAAGGTAGTGCAGGTATCTAAAGACTTAGATTTAAGTATTTACATGAGATTATGGTGAAATATTAACAAGAATTAAGTGTTTGTGGTGAAATACTGACAAAAATTAAGTGTTTCTGGTGAAATATTGGCAAAAATTAAGTGTTTCTGGTGAAATATTGACAAAAATTAAGTGTTGTACAATGAAAATAATGTACAGATTATACATGAATGTATACTAATTACACATATGTTCAGTTTCTATATATATATATATATATATATATATATATATATATATATATATATATATATATATATATATATACAGTATATATATACACATACACACACACACACATATATATATATATATATATATATATATATATATATATATATATATATATATATATATATATATATATATATATATATATATATTATTGTGTTTCCTATCCACGTGTTGGTCTTGTCCCACGTGGTTGAAGGGCTGTCTCCTACAATGAAGAATTAGAGGAATTTATTTCTGGTGAAAGAAATTCATTTCTCGTCATAATGTGGTTCGGATTCCACAATAAGCTGTAGGTCCCGCTGCTAGGTAACCAATTGGTTCTTAGCCACGTAAAATAAATCTAATCCTTCGGGCCAGCCCTAGGAGAGCTGTTAACCAGCTCAGTGGTCTGGTTAAACTAAGATATACTTAACTCCTACATGAGAGCAAGGATCTTTCTGCCTTGCATTGGATGTTAAAGGCTGGGGCATTGTATGGCGATGCTGACTGCTTCTGGTTGTAGTTGTATTCCCTGTGTACGATTTTGGTGTTCAGGAGTAGTTCTTGCAAGGATGGTTTCTTATCATGGGTGTCTACAAAGTGCTGATGAATAGCGCCTTGATTTTTGTGGGCCTGCATGTGTCGTTTCAGTGGTTGTGTGTCCGATATAGCATTTTGGGGGGGACTGACATTGCTCGTCAGTACAGACAAACTTGTATACTATACCAGATTGAACCTCTTTTTCCTTTGACAGGGCTGTACTGTTTTATCATTAGTAATGAGGTCGTGAGGTTCGGTTTACATAAATCATTTTAAATGATTGGGTATGGCTGAATCTGCGTGACCCGTTATCCTAGGAGCGGCAATCCTAGGAGAGGCAAAGAAAACGGGTCACCAGAGTATTTGTAATGTCCCCGCTAAGCAGGTTTTCTGTGGTGGCAACCCGTTTTCTTTGCCTCTCCTAGGATTGCCGCTCCTAGGATAACAGGTCACGCAGATTCAGCCATACCAATCTTTTAAACTGATTTATGTAAATATTTACCTGTCACCAACTTGTATGTTATATGTTTCTTTTTGCTCAGGTATCAGAATGTATTCAACTTCATTATTGTCCATTTGTGTAATGCGGAGTGTATTTGTTTATTGTATTTATTATCAAATGTTATTGACCTCAGGTCACCCTGGTTCTCATTGCACTCGTCGGTGTGATGTCAGTCTGCCGCTATATAAACCGCCTGTGTCCTTGTAAAGTCTCTGCTGAGCAAGTTTTCTATTGTGATGTCCCATTTTCTTTGCTTCTACAATTCGTCACACCTGGCGTGACGGGTCACGCAAATCCAATCATTTAAACTATGTATATAATTGTTTACCTGTCTCCGATTTGTATACCATGTATTCTTCTTTTGCAGGCATCAAGATTGTATTCATCTTCAATTCTGCCCATTTGTATAATTTAAAGTATACTTGTTCACTGTATTTATTGTTAATTATTATCGACCTCAGGTCACCCTTGTTCCCATTGTATTCCATGGTGCAACGTCAGTCTGCCACTATATAAACCGCCTGGGTCACCAATAAATCAGCAGTACCTTTTTCCTGCTCGTCTTATTTTGCACCTCTTAAAGTGGTGACTCCGGATTGGTTCCTGGAGCCATTAGCGAACTCATACGTCGACTCAGTCTTGGCTCCAGGAACCACCCACACCCACGCCCCTAGCTGTCTCACTACGGCGCTGTAACCAGCATTCGGGAGTGCTGACTCTCGTCGGCAAATCACCAGTGTCATTAACAGACTCACACGGCGCGCTTCCAAGTGAGTTTTGACGTGAGTATCCCACTCCAATTAAGAGGGCAAGAGCGAGCATGGACGCGGACATCCCCTCCCTCGTTCAGTTAACTGCTAACCTCATGGATTTGGACGTCTACCTCCCGCCCATATCACCCGCGCCAGCCCCCGCGCCGAGGCTCTCGCGCTCCTCCACACCCCTTCCCGCGCCCCGCACTCTCCCCTGCCCGGGACCCTTCCCAGCAGGACAAGCAAAGGCCGCCCTGGCCATAAAGCTGCCGCCTTTCACGCAGGGGAACCCGTTGGAGTGGCTGTACAGGGTCGAGAATCAATTCAGGCTGGCGGAACTCAACGACGAGGTGCTACAAGCAGACACAGTACTCAATGCCCTGCCGGAGGAGATCTACAGGAAGCTCGTCCTGTGGGTGTCCGCCGCATGTCCCCTCACCTACTACCTCCTGAAGAAGTCTCTCCTCGAGACATGCTCCCTGCTGGTCAGCGAGCTGGCCACCCGCACCCTTGATCTCGCCATCAGCCCGCGGCAGGATCAGAGCATCATGGGGCATGATACAGGACCTCCTCCCCTTCCCGACACCGACAGCAGTGGAAAACAACCCAAAATAAGCTTGTTGTGGGAGCTCCTCCTCCGTCAGCTCCTCCTGGAGGTCCTCACGCAAATCCCTGAGTCCTACGTGATGCCCCAAGAGGTCCTGATCCACACGGCGCAGCACCTGAGGGTCTCCGTGAAGGCAACGAAGTGGGTACCAGCGCCCGTACTCCCCGTCAGCGCCATCCAGCAGGAGGGCACAGAGCAGGAGGTCAACGCCGTCACCAGGAGGCGCCCAACGCCTCACAACAGGTGGAATCTCCCGGGTCCTTGCCACTACCACAGGTGGTTCGGCAAGGACGCCCGGAACTGCCTGCCGCCCTGTTCATTCGCCCGTCCAAAAAAACGGGGGAGGCAGCAGCCAGCAGGACAGGCCGTCATGGCAACAGAAGAACCCAGGGGCCCAGAGACAGTAGGCTTCTACGTCCATGACACCGTCTCCGGCAGGATGATGTTGGTCGACACAGGGGCCATTAGATCAATCTTCCCGCTGTCCAGAGAGGACCGCAAGCGAGCAATGGACCCGCCTGCCTTCCTGACGGCCGCCAATGGGTCCCCCATCCTCTCCTACGGCACCAGGCTCCTGTCGATCTCCATCCTTGGCTGGAGGTATTCCTGAGACTTCGTCGTCGCGGACATAAGGACCCTGCTCCTGGGTGCGGATTTCCTTGCTCACTTCAGGCTGGCAGTCGACGTCGGTCGGAAGCGCCTCCTCGACACCGACTCCTGCCAGTCCCTCCCGTTAGCAATGGGACCCAAGGCGCCCACCATCTGCTCCGTCGTCCCCCACCAGTACTCACAGCTGCTGAAGGAGTTCCCTGACGTGTTCAGGCCTGAGCTCTGCCAGGTACCCGGGGCCCCAGCCAAACATGGCATCTACCATCACATAAAAACAAAGGGCCCCCCTGCACACGTGAGGTTCCAGAGGCTTCCCCCTCTACGCCTTTAGGAGGCCAAGAACACCTTCGCCGAAATGGAGCAGATGGGAATATGCAAGAAGGCCTCCAGCCCGTGGGGCTCCCCCCTCCACATGGTGCAGAAACCGCACGGCTCCTGGAGACCCTGTGGCGACCACAGGCGGCTCAGCCTTGTAACAGAACCTGACCATTACCCCCTGCCGAACATGCAGGATCTCACGGCCTCCTTCCACGGGCCCAAAATATTTTCTAAATTGGATCTCTTGAAATCTTATTTCCAGGTACCAGTCACGCCAGAGGACGTTCCGAAGACCGCCATCATCACGCCTTTTGGGTCCTACGTCTTTGCCTTCTCCACTTTCGGCCTGAGGAACGCTGGGGCGACTTTCCAGCGGCTCATGGATAGCATCCTGGGGGACCTGAAGTTCTGCATCTGCTACGTGGATGATATCCTTATATTTTCCAGGTCCCACAAGGAGCACCAGAAGCACATCCGGGCAGTCCTGCAGCGCCTGCAGGAGAACGGCCTCGTCGTATGTTTCGACAAGTGAACCTTTGGCGTCCAGAAAGCCAACTTTCTGGGCCACGAGGTATCCCCAAATGGTGTCCGCCCGCTCACATCCAAAGTCGCAGCCGTCACCAGGTTTCCCGTCCCCACCTCCGTCATGGCTGTCCAGGAGTTCCTTGGAATGGTGAACTACTACAGGAGGTTCATCCCCAGGATCGCACACACCATGGCCCCCCTGACGGAAACCCTGAAAGGCCAACCAAAATCTTTAGTGTGGGGACCAAGGCCGCCCTCACTGAGGCAACCGCCTTGGCCCACCAGGATCCCAACGCTCCCCTCCAGCTGATGACGGACGCCAGCAGCGTCGCCTGTGGAGCCGTCCTGGAGCAGGTCATCGACGGTGCTCCCCAGCCCATCACCTTCTTCAGCAAGAAGTTCAACCCCGCAGAGGCCCGCTACAGCACCTTCGACAGGGAACTCTGCGCAGTATAGCGAGCAGTCCGGCACTTCAAGTTCCTCCTGGAGGGCACGCCCTTCACAATCTACACGGACCACCAGTCGCTGGTCCATGCCTTCACCAAGGAAGGGGACACATGGTCTTCCAGGCAGCAGCGACACCTCTCGGCCATCGCGGAGTTTACCTGCTCTGTGAAGTACCTCCCCGGCAGGAAGAACCCTGTGGCGGACGCTCTCTCCAGAGTCGAGCTTAACTTGGTGCAGCCCGGGATCAACTATGAAGACCTCGCCAGGGAGCAGGCCGCCGACCCAGAGACCCCAGCCATCACGTCCCTGAAGTGGAGGGACGTGTCCCTCGCCCCCGGGGGCCCAAATCTTCTCTGCGATGTCAGTACCGGCCAGCCCCGCCCCCCTGGTGCCCACCTCCCGCCGCCGCCAGGTATTCGACGTCATCCACGGGCTGTCACACTCCTCCGGCAGGACGACGGACTAGCTGCTGTCAGAGAAGTTCGTCTGGCACAGAGTGCAGAAGGACGCGAGGACCTGGGCAAGGCAGTGCCTGCAGTGCCAAACCAGCAAGGTGGGGTGTCACACCGAGTCTGGGGTAGGTGAGTTCCTGCAGCCAGGGTGGCTGTTCGGCCATGTTCACATCGACATCGTCGGGCCCCTTCCCCCATCAGGCGGGTCCAGATATCTCCTGACGGTGGTCGACCGCTCAACAAGACGGCCCGAAGCTACGCCATTGCAAGAAGCCACCGCTAGCGCATGCGCCGAGGCCCTACTCTCCAGTTGGATCAGCTGCTTCGGCGTCCCAGACCACATCACAACCAACAGTTGTGGTCCACCCTGGCTCGGCTGCTGGGGACAGCTCATCACACCACCACGGCCTACAACCCCGCTGCCAACGGCTTGGTCAAGCTGTTTCACAGGTCCCTGAAGGCGCCCCTTATGGCCCGCTGCACCACCGAGGACTGAAATACCAGTTGCCGTGGGTCCTCCTCAGGTTGAGAACCGCCCCCAGGGCCGATGGCGTCCCGTCCTTGGCTGATAAAACCTACGGCGAGCCCCTCGTGGTCCCTGGCGAGCTAGTTACAGAGGACCGCCACAACCCATCTGTCCAGAGGCTTCGCAACATAGTCGGCAAGTTCGGCCCCTGCAAGCGGACATATACCGACAGGTCGGCTACCTTCACGCCGCCCGGCCTGTCCTCCACCACCCACGTCTTCGTCAGGGATGATGTCGTCCACCCACCACTGACCAGGCCCTACAGGGGGGCCTTCCGCGTGCTGGAGCGGAACAACAAGGCGTTCCTGCTCGCCCTTCATGGTAAGAATGACTGGGTGTCGGTAGACCGCATCAAACCCGCCCTCCTGGAGGAGGACACAGACGTCACCACACTGCACCCTCCACCTGGACAGCCTTCGACGCAGCCGGCCCCCCCGTAAGAAGCGGGCATGCAGTTGCCCCCGAAAGCACCCGCCCACACCCGCAGTCAGCCACCCCCACACACAAGGTGTCTCCCCGATGTCCTCACGCAGCCGTGGCACCCTTCAGCGCCCCAGCAGATACGCCGACTAATCAGACGTTACCCACGTCTTGGGGGGGGGAGTATTTGTAAAGTCTTTGCTGAGCAAGTTTTCTATGGTGACATCCCATTTTCTTTGCCTCTACAATTCGTCACTCCTGGCGTGACGGGTCACCCAAATCCAATCATTTAAACTATATATATAATTGTTTACCTGTCTCCTGTTTGTATACCATGTATTCTTCTTTCACAGGCATCAAGATTGTATTCAACTTCAATTCTGTCCATTTGTATTCCACGGTGCGACGTCAGTCTGCCGCTATATAAACTGCCTGGATCATCAATAAATCAGCAGTACCTTTTTCCTGCTAGTCTTATTTTGCACCCCTTAAATCCTCAGTAAAGTAGCAGTAACCTAATCCTGCTCGTTTCTTTCGCACCTCTTAAAGTGGTGACCCTGGAGTGGTTCCCGCAGCCATTAGCGGACTCACACGGCGGCTCAGTCTTGGCTCCAGAAACTACTCATGCCCCTAGCGGACTCATGACGCCGCTGTAACCAGCATTCGGGCATGCTGACTCTCGTTGGCAAATCACCAGTGTCATTAACGGACTCACACGGCGCGCTCCCAAGCACATGTTGACACGAGTATCCAACTCCAATTAAGAGGGCTAGAGCGAGCATGGCCGCGGACATCCCCTCCCATATTCAGTTAACTGCATTCTCGCGGATTCAGATGTTTACCTCCCGCTCATATCACCCGCGCCCTCCCCGCGCCGAGGGTCACACGCTACTCCACACCGCTGCCCGCGCCCCGCACTCTGCCCTGCCCGGCAGGACAAACAAAAGTCGCCCTCGCCATAAAGCTGCTGCCTTTCACTCAGGGGAATCCATCATCGTGGCTGTACAGGGTCGAGGGTCAGTTCAGGCTGGCGGAACTCATGGACGAGGTGCTACAAGCTGATGTAGTAATTAACGCCTTGCCGGAGGAGGTCTACAGGAAACTCGTCTCGTGGGTGTCCACCGTACGCCCCCTCACCTACCGCCACCTGAAAACATCCCTCATCGTGACTTGCTCCCTGCCAGTCGCTGAGAGGGCCGCCTGCGCCCTCGACCTCATCATCAACCCGCGGCAGGAACAGAGCGTCATGGAGTCGTGGGGCATGATCCAAGACCTCCTCACCCTCCCCGACACCGACAGCAACGGCAAGCAGTCCGAGATAAGCCTGTCACGGGAGATTCTCCTCTGCCAGCTCCTCCCGGAGGTCCGGACTCAGATCCTCGAACCCTACACCATGCCCCTCGAGGTCTTGATCCGCATGGCACAGCAACTGACCGACTCTGCAAAGGCAGCGAAGCGGGCATCAGCGCCCGCACACCCCATCAGTTCCATTCAACAGGAGGAGGGTGCAGAGGAGGAGATAAGCGCCATCACTAGGGGGCGGCCATTGTATCATCACAAATGGAACCCCCAGGGCCCTTGCTGCTACCACCAGCAGTACGGCAAGGATGCCCAGAACTGCCAACCCCCGTGTTCATTCGCCCGTCCAAAAAACGGGGGAGGTGGCGGCCAGCAGAACAGGCCGCCATGGCAACAGAGGAACCCAGAGCCATTAGACTTCTACGTCCGCGACACCATCTCCGGCAGGATGATGTTGGTTGACACAGGGGCCATTAGATCAATATTTCCGCTGTCCAGGGAGGATCGCAAGCACTCACCAGACCTGGCTGCCTTCCTGACGGCCGCCAACGGGTCCCCCATCCTCTCCTATGGCACCAGGCTCCTGTCGATCTCCATCCTTGGCCAGAGGTATTCTTGGAACTTCATCGTCGTGGACGTAAGGATCCCGCTCCTGGGAGCGGATTTCCTTGCCCACTTTAGGCTGGCAGTCGACGTCAGTCGCAAGTATCTCCTCGACACCGACTCCTGCCAGTCCCTCCCGTTGGCAACGGGACCCAGCATGCCTACTACCTGCTCCGTCGCTCCCCACCGGTACGCCCAGCTGCTGAAGGAGTTCCCCGACGTATTCAGGCCTGAGCTCCGTCAGGTACCCGGGGCCCCAGCAAAGCATGGCATCTACCACCACATAAAGACGAAGGGCCCCCCTACACACGCAAGGTTCTGGAGGCTTCCCGCTTGGTGCCTTCAGGAGGCCAAGAAGGCCTCCAGCCCGTGGGCCTCTCCTCTCCACATGGTGCAAAAACCGGATAGCTCCTGGAGACCCTGCGGTGACTACAGGCGGCTCAACCTTGCAACTGAACCTGACAATTACCCCTTGTCGAACATGCAGGACCTCATGGCCTCCTTCCACGGGGCCAAAATATTTTCTAAGTTGGATCTTTTAAAATCTTACTTTCAGGTACCAGTTACTCCAGAGGATATCCCGAAAACTGCCATCATCACGCTCTTCGGGTCCTACGTCTTCGCCTTCTCCACTTTCGGCCTGAGGAATGTGGGGGTGACCTTCCAGCGGCTCATGGACAGCATCCTGGGGGACCTGAAGTTCTGCGTCTGCTACGTGGATGATATCCTTATATTTTCCAGGTCCCATAAAGAGCACCAGAGGCACATCCGGGCGGTCCTGCAGCGCCTGCAGGAGAACGGTCTCGTTGTCAGATTCGACAAGTACACCTTCGGCGTCGAGAAAGCTGACTTCCTAGGCCACGAGATATCCCTGGATAGTGTCCGCCCGCTCACATCAAAGGTCGCAGCCCCCACCAGGTTCCCGGTCCCCACCTCCATCAAGGCCGTCCAGGGGTTCCTCGGGATGGTAAATTACTACAGGAGGTTCATCCCCGGGATCGCACACACCATGGCCCCCCTGACGGAGATCCTGAAAGGCCAACCAAAATCCTTAGTGTGGGGACCCAGCCAGCAGCAGGCCTTCTCCCTGATGAAGGCCACCCTCGCCGAGGCAACCGCCTTGGCCCACCAGGACCCCAGCGCTCCCCTCCAACTGACGACGGACGCCAGTAGCGTCGCATGCTGAGCCGTCCTGGAGCAGATCGTCAATGGCGTCCCCGAGCCCATCACCCTCTTCAGCAAGAAGTTCAACCCTGCGGAGGCCCACTACAGCACCTTCGACAGGGAACTCTCCTCTGCGCCCTCCTCTTGTTGAATGGAACTGATGGGGTGTGCGGGTACTGATGCCCGCTTCGCTGCCTTTGCGGAGTTGGTCAGTTGCTGCGCCGTGCAGCTCAAGACCTCGAGGGGCATGGTGTAGGGTTCGAGGATCTGAGTCCGGACCTCCGGGAGGAGCTGGCAGAGGAGAATCTCCGCGACAGGCTTATCTCGGACTGCTTGCCGTTGCTGTCGGTGTCGGGGAGGGTGAGGAGGTCCTGGATCATGCCCCACAACTCCATGATGCTCTGCTCCTGCTGCGGGTTGATGATGAGGTTGAGGGCGTGGGCGGCCCTCTCGGCGACTGGCAGGGAGCAAGTCTCGATGAGGGATGTTTTCAGGTGGCGGTAGTTGAGGGGGCGTGCGGCGGACACCCATGAGACGAGTTTCCTGTAGACCTCCTCTGGCAGGGCGTTAATTACTGCGTCAGCTTGTAGCACCTCGTCCGTGAGTTCCGCCAGCCTGAACTGACCCTCAACCCTGTACAGCCACGATGACGGGTTTCCCTGAGTGAAAGGCGGCAGCTTTATGGCGAGGGCTGCTTTTGTTTGTCCTGCCGGGTAGGGCGCTGGGCAGGGGAGCATGTGGGGCGCGGGCAGCAGTGTGGAGGAGCGTGTGAGCCTTGGCGCAGGGGAGTGCGCGGGTGATATGGGCGGGAGGTAAACATCTGAATCCTCGAGGTTTGCAGTTAACTGAACGTAGGAGGGGATGTCCGCGTCCATGCTCGCTCTAGCCCTCTTAATTGGAGTTGGATACTCGTGTCAATATGCGCTTGGGAGCGAGCCGTGTGAGTCTGTTAATGATGCTGGTGATTTGCCAACGAGAGTCAGCATGCCCGAATCCTGGTTACAGCGCTGTCATGAGTCCACTAGGGGCGTGGGTAGTTTCTGGAGCCAAGACTGAGTTGCCGTGTGAGTCCGCTAATGGCTCCGGTAACCACTCCGGGGTCACCACTTTAAGAGGTGCGAAAGAAACGAGCAGGATAAGGTTACTGCTACTTTATTGAGGACACCGGCGGTTTATATAGCGGCGGACTGACATCACGCTGACTAGTACAATGAGAACCAGGGTGACCTGAGGTCAATAACCTTTGACAATAAATACAATAAAAAAATACACTCCGAGTTACACAAATGGACAATAATGAAGTTGAATACATTCTGATACCTGAGTAAAAGAAACATATAACATACAAGTTGGTAACAGGTAAATATTTACATAAATCAGTTTAAATGATTGCGTATGGCTGAATCTGCGTGACCCGTTATCCTAGGAGTGGCAATCCTAGGAGAGGCAAAGAAAACGGGTCGCCACCACAGAAAACCCACTTAGTGGGGACTTTACAGCATAATGCTTTTAATAGGAGAATGGTTATGAAGCATGCATCTTTAGAAAAGTCGGTAAAAAATAAAATAGAACAAACAAATACAGAAATGTTATCATCTCAATTAACTCATGGGAAAGAAATTGGAAGACAGAACCTGAAATATATTAGAATAGACCAGAGATTAAAGAACCTAGTCAGAAATTTTAATCCAGATCAAGGGATACAGTTCTCAACAGCAGTTGCCCATAATTTGCAACAATTGTATCGTTGGTAAAATTTATTTTTTTTCAAATAAATTTTGTGCTTATCGATACAATTTTTATAAATTATGTCTTTTGTTTATCAAACCTATCTTCATATAAGCCACGTTCTTAACAGCAATTGCTCTAATTTCTAACATTTTTATCACTGATAAAGTTGTAATTATGTTTTTTAATAAATACATGTTGTACTTACCGACGCAGTCCTATCAGTCATGTCTTTTGTTTATCAGACCTATCATCATTTATGTCATGTGCTTAACAGCTCATAATTAGTAATACTTGTATCATTGATAAAGTTTTAATTAATTATGTTTTTAATAAGTAAATTTTGTGCTTATCGATAAAATTTTTATCAGTAATGGCTTTTGTTATCAAACCTATCGTCATGTCATGTTTTTTATAAAGTTTTTATTTATTCCATCGACATTTTGTCCCCTTTGGACATATTATGTTATTTTGCCCATTGACATTTAGTCCGTCGACATTATGACTATTACGTTGTGGCCCGAGGTAGAGGGTTAATAATATAGCTGGCTAACCATTGGCTTTAATGGTTAGATCTTGCCACATCTTGTGGCTACAAAATTCGGCGGGCTTCTTCTCCCAAGTCCTAATCACTACAACCCACAATGCACCCGAGACAAGCAGAGCTTCAACATGCGCACTCTCCTACGCAAGGTTAATACACAACAGTTCCTTTCCCCAAGATAATACATAAAACTAAACAACAAGCATCAAGAAAAACTCATCATGAACAAAAAATAAATGTTCACAAATTCAGTCTATCAGGGGGTTTAACAACTCTGCTTGATCTCCTTAAAACTGGAGTATGGGGTATACATGATTCACCCCTCTCATTCTTTTGAACAGTACATGGTACATCATTATCAGAAGATTCTACACAACCTTCTGAGGCTGCAGGTAGATTATCGTTACAAGATTCATCTACATCTACACTACTAGAAGAAACAACATGTGTGAAAGAATCCTTATTGGGATTAACAAGGTCACTAGTAAATCTAAGCATTAATTGGTCATGGAGTCTCTTCCAGAGCATGTTTCTAAAAATCACAGTTTTTGAAAGTAAATTGTATTTTTTTAACTATACAAACCTGAAGTCCTTTACATTAGGAATTAATTATGGCAAAGCTGGACACGGCCATTAAACTCTTGAACAAGGTGGTTAGGCATTAACTACCGTCAGGTAGGCAGGAATACACGCCTGCCCAGATGCAAACATTCCAGTTTGCCTTTCAGTCCAGGTTCAGACTGAGGGGTGGTATGAGGCAGGCATAAAATGTAATGTAAAGGACCTCAGGTTTGTACAGTTAAGAAAAATACAATTTACTTTCAAAAATTGTGATTTGTTCTGACACGATATACAAACAATTGGTCCTTTACATTAGAAAAACTCACTGGTTAGAGGGAGGAATCTGAGTGAGTCTCTTGAACTGACTGGAGTTCTGCACACCTGGGCTACTCCTCCTGGTCGAAAGAACGAGGAGGAGTACCGTGCCTCTGACATATTGATCGGAGTGTAAGAACTGCAAGATCAAATGTCAGATACTGGACATTTTCGCATGAGTGAGGAGACGTAACTCATACGAAATAGGCTGGAAGAATCTAAGAGTCGGAGGCAGTAAGGAATACCCAAGACAGGGTTTCCTTTATCGCCAGTCTCTCCTTCCTCCCCTTGCTAGAGGAAGGAGCAGAATTGTTTCTATGATTCTAGAAGAAAAATAGAACGGGTGCTCAATGTGTAGCCTTACCGCATCAGACGCCATATCCAGCAAGTATTGGTTCCAGTCCCATTCTCGTTCCAAAGGAGGAGAAGTAGGAGGAAGGGGAAGGAGGAGGAAGAGAGGCCAGTCACTCTCGGTATCCTTCTCACTTCCAGAACCAACACCTTAGGCAAGATGCTACTTGTCCTCTTGAAGGAGCTGGGTAAGAAAACACAACTTATTGAGCAGCCACCACAGGGCCAAGAAAAAAAGGTTCCAAGGGCCTGTGGGCAAGACCACAGGAAGACAAGAGTGTGGTCTATGAGACCACATCTTGCTTCCAGACCGACAGAAACTTCCGGAATGCGAGGGACGGACCAAGACATTGACTTCATATGCTCTAGGGTGGAAAGTACAGGTATCGTCGTTGCCAGCTGCTGAGTACCTTCTTCGATCACTTCATGAAGCCAGGAGAAAGGTGTATCCTTAGACATTTCTTTCTTGAGAGAGATACAGTAGTACCAGCAAAAACATTGACGAGATCCAGGTTAGGAATGTTGAGCCTTTTCGGAAAGTACCACAGCTCCCTAATGGGATAAGGTAACGACTGATCTGGATCATCGATACAAAGTTCAAGGAGGAGGGGAACAAGAAGGACTCAAACCCGACAATAGATGCCGATGGATTCAGAGTCCACTTACAACATCCGAGAAGGAGTCAAGGTATTGATCCCCTACACATGTTCTTCCATATTCTGTGCCATGGCCCGAGCGAGATAAGAGATGGTCCTAAGAGGGCACATCTCTTTCCGACGACTCTCGTAAGGCGCGTGCAGAGCATGGAACAGGAACCCTAAACGAGAGTCACATGTCACCCAGGGAACAGTTCCCTGGGACAGCAAGAACGAAGAGGCTTCTCATTCATAGCTAAATCTCAACTGAGGAGAAGGTTACTTCAGATAGAAGACTAGGTCGCAAGGGCCTACATTCTTCACAAATGAAAGGGAGAGAAGCAACCCTCGGTGGAGAAGACGAGGAAGTCCAGACTTGAAGAGTGACTCTGACCTGAGAAGAAGTTCCATCAACGATCCCACCAGTGAAGACAGATACAGGCTCTGGGACAGTGTTGCGGAGGACTTCAAGAGATATCCAGCTATATCTGTTGCCACTCAGCAAGAAAGCCTATGCTTGCAAGGAAAGCTGGAAGGTCTCCCAGCCCTGAACACACTGGGATGTACTGCCTCAAGAACCGCTTCTTGTATAGCTGCTACAGGAGGTTAGGTCAAGCAGAACTCTTCTCAATGCCTCGAAAGCAGAGCTATCAGGTTGGGCGAAAGGCGAAGTCTTCCAGCATTTGTCTGTAACTCAGGGTGAGCAATGCTTGTGAATCCCTAGCGAAACAGACAAATACGGAGGGAAAAACGTAGATATCGATTTTTCCCAAAAAGACAGCATGCCTCACCATAGTGGCCCTCGGGTCTGGTACGAAGGAGCGAGAAAAAGTACCGACTTTGTTGTGCAGGGAGGCAACAGAAAGATGGTAGGGATCTCTCAGTCGAGCAGTCTCTCATGAATCTTTGTGAAGAAAGGAGTGAACAGCATGTTCCGTTCCGATCACTCAAACCCGACGCCAAGCTTGCCTATCATTCTGCCCTATCATTCCCACCGGAAATGCATTTGGCTAATTGAGCTGTCAAGTATGCTATAGAGCAAATGTCAACAGATGAAACAGGGGGAAAAAACAATTCCCTCTTGTTTATCGGTGAATGCCAATACTGTGGTTTTGTTGTTCAACAAAACCACCGAGTGTCGCAAAACTCATCCTGAATTCTCGGAAGGCCAAAAGACTGCCTTGAGTCCAGGATGTTGATTAGAAGGTACTAATCATCTTGGTCACACACCTTCAAGACAAAGTCTTACAGTTGTGTGCCTATTCCTCAATCTGTGAATCCGGAAGTAGACACACAATGTGATGGGAATATGCAAGCATATTCAAAGGTTCCTTCAATTAAACATTAGCCTAACTCTTTCCTCATACTTCAAAGAGGAAAGAAGGATGGAGGAATGGAAGCAGACCTCCATTTTCCACCACAGGGAAGCTTCTGCAAGATGAAAGGATACCAAGACGATTAGCTCTAGCCGGGCTAGCATTTCCGAAATCGGAAGCACATGAGAGGAAGCGGGATGGAAGTTTGCCGAAAAGAATTGCTGAGACCCAAAGGAAATAGATACATCTGAAGGAATCCATTCCCAGGTCTTGGCAATGTCGCTGCCAGCTCCAGAGACTCGATAAGTATCATTTTTTTCATCCAAGCATCAGTAGTAGGAGAACTTCTTCCTGGTCAATACTTCTTTTTCTCTTCCCTTCTTCCCTCCTCCCTTATGGAAAAGAGGGTGGAAAGAGACACAGTTATGCGCACTTTCCTAGAAGGGAATAAGAGGGCTGTGTGTTCTGCAACCTTCTTCTGAAACCTGAGACTTCTTAGGAGTTGAGGGGGGCTGGCTTGAACTCCAGGTCGAATCGAGATGACTAAGACCCAAAGGTCTTGGCCATTGTCCCCAAGGACAATGGTACGAACCTTGATTACTGAGGTATCTGGCAAATCTCTGAAAGAGAAATGCAGAACCAAGTAAAGGTTCGTTCCTAAGGGTTGAGCCAACTCGGGACTTATGAAACCGGAGATCCGAATTAGGACAAAGTCCTTCTTCTTAGCACCACAAATGCCCACAGAACTGCAGTCGGCAAGACCATCCAAGGCAAGAAGAACTCGTACTCTGTCGAGGCAGGGGAGAAGCTTGGTGTCTAAATTTGAATGAACTCTTTTTCCGAAGAAAAGAATTCATCTGGTCGAGAACGCTCTCGGAAGCAAGGACTGCAGTGGCCCCCGACACTCTCGGTCCCTCAGGAACTGCAAGGGTTGTGAGTGATGAAGATTATTCATTGAAGGAGCCACAGTCCTGTCCCGGGGATCCTCGCACTGATGAATCAGCGGGAAGTTCTCCATAAAATGAGGGTGATCGCAACTTGAAGAGGAAGACCCTTGCTGCTTCTGAAGTGTGAAACTCCTGTTGTACCTTTCTCCTTGGAGGGAGACCTTGACAGATCCCAAGGAACCCTCCTCGGCTACCTGGTTGTACTACGGGACAATCGGGGAACCGACACCCAAAGCATGCCAGGCAGCCTAACTCCGAAGGCAAATTCGTTGGAGCTCTCTCAGTCTGTCTTGTGCCTCTCGGAACAGCCGAGAGGAAAAGAGAACAGGTGAGGAGAAAGAGTACCCCTACCTGTCCTGCCGGTAAGACCAGCAGGAGAAGCAGACCATGAGTGATAATCAACCGAAGGAGATTACTGTCACACGGGGGAAGAAGAGAGCTTGTGCCGTGGCAAAGCGCTTTCCTGGGGAGAGCAGATAGTTCACTCGAACAGAGGTGAGAACCCAATTCGGAAAAACAGAGTGGGGCTGAGCTGAGCCGTGCTGAACCAAGCCGATCTTGCAAACGTGATCCACTGTGTGGTATGTGGTGGACTGGGAGGCAGGCGGGACAAGCTGAGCCGAGCTGAGCCAGTCACGCAAGAGCGACCAGGGGGTGGCGGGGCAAGCAATCCGAGCGAGCCAAGCTGAGCTGATTGAGCAAACACAATTGGGACTGGACAGGGCGGAACTCATCTGCTGTGAACTTGCGCTAGTTTCCCGAACTCTAAACTCCTTCGAGGCCGAGGCCCCTTGAGAAGAAGGTTCAAAGGGGAATTCTGTGTCTGCTATCCTGCATGCTTGTACCCTAAGGTTCAAGACACGAGGATGAAACCCGGCCAAGCAACCAAAGCAGCTGGCAGGCAGTATCGAGACACCTGGTATCTCGGCACCCAAACACCTGGAGTCTCGGCACCCAGACATCTGGGTGTCATGGCACTTTCTCTCGTCTGTGTCGCTCATCAGGAGAGCACTTGTGATTCATAGAATTCGAGTGACCCACGAGACTGTAAAGTCACCAATTCGGCGCCAGGATAGTGTTTCGGCGGCGCCATTAATTAAGTCTCCGCTGAGCTTGTTTTCTTTGGTGACTTCCCGTTTTCTTCAAGCTCAATTAGTCACGCCTAAAACGTGCCAAGTCACGCATTTTAATCATTTTTACTTTATGGTATTTATACGAATGTCACACATTGTGTATCACATGTTTCTTCATTCACAGGCATCAAGACTGTATCTATATTGTAGCTCTGTATATTTTGTATTGTAATTTGTACTCGTTCACTGCATATTATTGTTTATTGTTTCGACCTCAGGTCACAGTCAATTCCATTGTCTCTCACGGCCCGGCGTCAGTCGGCCGCAATATAAGCCGCCTGGATCTGTAATAAAGCAGCAGTAACCTTTACCTGCTCGTTTCTTTGACACCTTACAGTGGTGACCCGGGTATCCCGGAGCCATTAGCGGACTCACACGGCGACTCAGTCTTGGCTCCAGGATTTCTCCAAAACGCTCTTAGCGGCCTAAACACGGCGCTGTAACCAGCGTTTGAGCGTGCTGACTCGTCGGCGTACCCCACCAGCGTCACTAGCGGAACCACACGGCGCACGAAGTGCGTGACTGACGCGAGTACCCCACTCCAGTAAGGGGTCAAAGGAGCGAGCATGGACGCGGATATCCCCTCCTTCATGCAGTTAAACGCGACCCCGCGGACTCCGAGGTTTACCTACCTCCCATCACAGCCGCCCCGCCCCGCATCGAGGCCCTCCCGCAACTCCACACCAGCGCCCCGAACACACGACGGCCGGGCAACACAATCGCGGGCCACCCTCACCGTAAAGCTGCCGCCGTTCACGCAGGGGAACCCATCGAGGTGGCTGCGCAGGGTGGAGAGCCACTTCAGAATCGCGGACCTCACGGACGAAATCCTACAGGCCGACACAGTGCTCAACGCCCTTCCGGAGGACGTGTACAACAAACTCATCTCGCGAGTACCCGAAACACTCACCCTCACATACAGCACCACAAAAAAGTTCCTCCTCGAAGCTTGCTCCCTGCCCATCGCCGAGCGGGCCGCCTGTGCTATCGACCTTGCCAATAATCCACGCCACGACCTCAATCCAAGAGACACTTGGGGCATGGTCGTAGATCTCCTGTCAACACCAGTCTTGGGTGGCACAAACAAGCGGCAGGAGATAAGCTTCACGGAAATCTTCCTTCGCCAACTCCTCCCGGAAGTACGCAACCAGATCGCTCACCCCACACCATGCCTGTCGAGGACCTCATAGAGGCGGCACAACACCTCACAGACTCCGTCAAGGCTTCACAGCGGCTAAAACCGGCCACACAGCCGGTCAGCTCCGTCCAGCCTGAAGAGGACGAGAGCAGCCCGTCAACGCCATCGCCAACAGACGCCCACCGAACCACAGCAGACGGTGGTCCCCGGCTTTCTGTCGCTACCACAAGTGGTTCGGAAAGGACGCCTGAAACTGCCTGCCGCCCTGCTCGTTCAACCGCTCAAAAACGGGGTGGCGGCGGCCAGCAGGACAGGCCGCCATGGCAGCCGAAGAACCCAGGGCCTCAAAAACAGTAGGTTTTACGTCCGCGACACCGTCTCCGCAGGATGATGCTGGTCGACACAGGAGCCTTTAAGTCGGTCTTCCCAGCATCCAGAGAGGACCGCAACCAGACACCAGACCCGGCCGCCTTCCTGACGGCCGCCAACGGAACCCCATCCTCTCCTACGGCACCAGGCTCCTGTCGATCTCCATCCTTGGCCAGAGTTACTCCTGGGACTTCATCGCCGCAGACGTAGGAACCCCACTCCTGGGGGCCGATTTTCTGGCGCTTCGCCTGCTGTCGACGTGGGGCGCAAGCGCCCTCGATACCGACTCCTGCCGGTCTCTCCCGTTAACGGCGGGACCCAGACCCACCATCAGCGCCGTCGCCCCCACCAGTATGCACACCTTTCTGTCGGAGTTCCCTGAGGTGTTTAAGCCCGAGCTTCGCCAAGTCCCCGGGCCCCAGCCAAGCACGGCATATACCACCATATAGTGACTAAAGGGCCCCCGACACATGCGGTTCCGCAGGCTTCCCCCTCACCGCCTTCAGGAGGCGAAAAAGCATTCGCGGAGATGGAACGGATGGGCATCTGCAGGAAAGCCTCCAGTCCATGGGCCTTCCCCCACATGGTGCAGAAACCGGACGGCTCCTGGAGACCCTGCGGCGACTACAGGCGGCTCAACATTGCAACGGAGCCCGACCACTACCCTCTGCCCAATATGCAAGACCTCACGGCCTCCTTTCACGGGGCCAAAATATTCACTAAATTGGACCTTCTAAATCTTATTTCCAGGTACCTGTTGCGCCAGAGGACATACCAAAGACAGCCATCATCACGCCCTTCGGGTCCTATGTGTTCGCCTTCTCCACCTTCGGGCTGAGGAACGCCGGGCCACCTTCCAGCGGCTCATGGACAGCATCCTGGGGGACCTAAAATTCTGCGTCTGCTACGTCGACGACATTCTCATATTTTCCACGTCTCACAGCGAACACCAGAGGCACATCAAAGCAGTCCTCCAGCGCCTCCAAGAAAACGGCCTCGTCGTCCGTTTTGACAAGTGTACCTTCAGCGTCCAGAAAGCAGAATTCCTGGGTCACGAGGTGTGTCTCCGACAGGCGTCCGCCCTTTACATCGAAAGTGGCAGCCGTAGCCAAGTTCCCGACACCCACCTCCATCAAGGCCGTCCAGGAGTTCCTTGGGATGGTAAACTTCTACAGGCGGTTCATCCCCGGATCGCGCACACCACGGCCCCCTGACGGAAGTCCTAAAGGTCAACCGAAGTCCCTGTCTTGGGGACCCAGCCAGCAGCAGGCCTTTTCCCTGACGAAGGCCGCCCTCACCAAGGCAACCGCCTTGGCACACCAGGATCCTGGCCTCCAGCTGACGACAGACGCCAGTAACGTTGCCTGCGGTGCTGTTCTGGAGCAAATCATCAACGCGCGCCCCAGCCCATCGCCTTCTTCAGCAAGAAGTTCAGTCCCGCAGAGTCCCGCTACAGCACCTTCTGACAGGGAACTCTGCGCGATGTACCGCGCAGTTCGGCACTTCAAGTTCCTCCTGGAGGGGACCCTTCACAATCTTCACAGACCACCAGCCACTGGTTCACGCCTTCACGAAGCAGGGGGACGCATGGTCTTCCAGACAGCAGCGCCACCTCTCAGCCATAGCCGAATTTACCTGTTCCGTCAGGTACCTCCCCGGCAAGAAAAATCCTGTAGCAGACGCCCTCCAGAGTCGAGTTGAACGCAGTGCAGCTTGGTGTAGATTACCAGCACCTTGCCAGAGAACAGGCCGCTGACCCAGAAACCCCAGCATACCGCACCTCCATCACATCCCTCAAGTGGCGGGACGTGACCCTCGCCCTCGGAGGCCCCAGCCTGCTCTGTGACATCAGCACAGGCCAGCCCGCCTCTTGGTTCCAGCCTCACGCCGCCAGGTATTCGACATCATTCACGGCCTCACACCCCTCCGCAGGACCACGCCAAACTGCTTTCAAAAAGTTCGTCTGGCACGGGGTGCAAAGGACGCCACAGCCTGGGCAAAACAGTGCCTGCAGTGCCAGACCAGTAAAGTGGGTCGTCACACGCAGTCGGGGGTAGGCGAGTTCCCACAGCCAGGGCGCTGCTTCGCCACATCCACATCGACGTCGTCGGGCCCCTTCCCCATCAGGCGGATCCAGATACCTCTCACGGTGGTAGACCGTTCGACGAGGTGGCCCGGCCACGCCCATGCAAGAAGCCACCGCCAGCGCCGCGTGCGCCGAGGCCCTGCTCTCCAGTTGGGTTAGCCGCCCGGCGTCCCGGACCACATCACAACCGACAGGGGCCCCGCTTTCCTCTCGAGCTGTGGTCTGCCCTGGCTCAACTGCTGGGAACCACGCACCACACCACCACAGCGTACAACCCAGCGGCCAACGGCCTGGTTGAACGGTTCCACAGGTCCCAAAGTCATCCCCTCATGGCCCGCTGCACCGCCGAGGACTGGAAACATCAGCTGCCGGGGTCCTCCTCGGGTTGAGGACCGCCCCAGAGCCGACGGCACCCCATCCGCAGCTGAACAAACCTATGGGGAACCCCTCGTGGTGCCGGGAGAGCTCGTGACGGATGATCGCCACTCCCCATCTCTGCAGAGGCTCCGCGACGTGGCCGGCAAGTTCGCCTTGCAGGCGCTCATACATCGACAGAGCAACCACCTTCGTGCCGCCACAGCTGTCATCCGCCACCCACGTCTTCCAGAGTCGACGCCGTCCGTCCACCACTAACTAAGCCTCTACAGGGGACCCTTCCGCGTGCTGGAGCGGAACAGCAAGCGTTCCGGCTGGCACTCCCAGGCAAGAACGACTGGGTTTCCATGACCGGCTAAAGCCCGCCTTCCTGTCGGAGAGTCCCGGCAGCGACGCAGCACCCCTTCCGCCCAAACGCACTCCAGCACGCCCTCACCCCGCAGGCGCGGCCGCCCCAGGAAGGACCGCCCAAACAGCAGCCTCACAGGCGGGAGGCCCTCAGTTATCTTCAAGGAGCCGCGCACCCTTCAGCGTCCCACCAAATACAGGGATTAATCAGACGCGTCCCTCGTCTTGGGGAGATTTGTAAAGTCACCACCGGCGCCAGGATAGTGTTTCGGCGCGCCATTAATTAAGTCTCCGCTGAGCTTGTTTTCTTTGGTGACTTCCGTTTTCTTCAAGCTCAATTAGTCACGCCTAAAACGTGCCAGGTCACGCATTTTAATCATTTTTACTTTATGGTATTTATACGAATGTCACACATTGTGTATCACATGTTTCTTCATTCACAGGCATCAAGACTGTATCTATATTGTAGCTCTGTATATTTTGTATTGTAATTTGTACTGTTCACTGCATATTATTGTTTATTGTTTCGACCTCAGGTCACAGTCAATTCCATTGTCTCTCACGGCCCGGCGTCAGCCAGTCGGCCGCAATATAAGCCGCCTGGATCTGTAATAAAGCAGCAGTAACCTTTACCTGCTCGTTTCTTTGACGCCTTACAAGACTCCCAAAAATTGGAAGCAGCTGTTTTTGTTTTCCTAAGAAATCGAAAAGAGCCAGGCACGGAACCAGTCTTAGACGCAGACTTCTAAGACTGGCAACGAGGGTGCAGCCTCTCGAGCCCGCACTCTCACGGCCCCTGAAACGCCAGACCCCACAGGAGAATGCGAATTGGTTCCCGCCCGAGGGCGGGAAGAGCCAACAAGAGAAACTTGTCTCCCAGAAGAGAGCAGTCCCTTAGAAGTCCTGCAGGACTCCCGAAGGGAATCTCTTCCCTGCTTCTTCTGGTGTTCTAACTGATAGGATTGAGACACCAGGCTGGGAACCCGACCAAGCACTAGTAAGCACTTGGGGAGCACTTGAGGTGCTGGCAGAGAGCTGAGACACCTGGGTGCCTCAACCCTTTCTCTCACACTGCTCCCGAACTGGGCCAGGGAGAGTACTCTCCAGACCAGATCGGGATACTCGATATTCCACCGAATCTCGAGCACTTAGAGCGGCTCCCGAAACACAGAACCAAGGGGTATGCAATTCAGTTTCCTAACCTGAAGGTCTGGAAGATCCAACGAGAGACCCACTGCCTCCTCGGAAGGAGGCAGTCCCTAGATATCCAAGGGCATCAAGGGTAAGTAAGCAGCCTTCCTCTCCTTTGGCTGACAGAGGTCTGTCCGGATTCCTGGACCTCCTTGGACCTCGGGAGAGGAAGGGAAGAGGCAGCAGAAGACGAAATCGAAGATAAGTTGAAGAAAACATTGGCTATTTCCACAGGGTGGCTTCCTTCACCTTCACTCCGACATCTTCTACAGGCTGGTAGACACGAAACATCGTAACCTCCAGGCCAGCTAGTCAGGAACACAACGGAAGTGGCCCAGGACACAACCACCAGGAGAAGCAGCAGGCACGATCAGGACAACCGATGCATGAGCTACGGAAGCGGTTCAGAAGGCAGGAGCTACAGCAACGGGCAGGAACGTCACATGAAAGTCACCAGCAGTGACAGGAATGATCAGGATGGCTGCGGCAGGAGACCAGGAAGAGCCGCCCAGAGACTGTCGTCAAGTTAACAGGAGCATAACACAGGAAACAGCAGGAGCAGATGGACCACAGATACACCAGAGGTAGTGCCACAGCATACATGAAGGCCAGCAATAACAGCGATCGATCCACATTGGCTGGAACAGAGTCGTAATGATCCCAACGTGGAACTGTCATTCCAACCAGGTACTGTGGTCAGCTCCAAAGCAACAATGAATGAATGTCAGGACTCCATCATGCAAGATATCCCCTGAGATATCCAGCCAACTACTGCTGTGTCTGCGATGCTCACTGTCAACCTGAAAGAAAAAGCAAAGATGATTAGTAGAGGGAGACTCCTCTCGCTACGAGGAGAACGCCATACACAGCGAGAGGAGGCCCCTTAGAAGAGGTCACCTGACTGCCCAAGGCTCCCTCCCCCCCACACCTCCTCGCGGTCTTCACTCGACGAGTGAGCAAAGAGGGCAAAGGAGAGAGATCTCTACTGAAGGAAAGACAAAGAAGAATCTACAGGGAGAGAGAAGGATGGAGGGGAGGCCACCAAGGGCGCCGTGAAAGCGGAGCTTACCGACAACGCCTGCAACCTCCCCCCCACTGCAACTCTAAGTGCAGGTGGCAAAATCAACACTCAGCACAAGTAGGAAGGAAGTAGTCATGTCCCTTGTACATGGAGGGTGGGAGCCTAGGATGGGAAGCGAACTCTTACATCCCGATCAATGTAGGGGAGTGAAGATATTACATCCCAGTCTAATATCTCCGAATGTACAGGGGAACACCTTCAGTATCTAAATAAAGGGCTACTGGAAGGGAAGCATTACCACTCGGTTACGCCCCTCTAAATATGTCCTTGGCCGTCAAACCCAAGACACAGCGCAGGGAATCGACGGCTTATGCAAGGTTATCACAAATCATGGGTTTGTATTAATAAATATCAAGGCCAAGTGCAGTGCAGTAGCCTTTTACAGCTGAAACAGAGAGAAGCTTCTCTCGGCGAAGGAAGACAAGGAAGTCCGTGACCTGCTGAACAGTAGCTCCGACCGGACAGATACCCGTCCACAAAACCAACCACAGAAGACGGACCACTTTCCCTGGTATACCGCTGCGGAGGATCGTCTGAGGTACCCGGTCATCTCCTCTTGCTCACAGGAGATGGTGGATAACCTCCAGCCATGAAGACACAGGGACTGCACTGCCTGGTGATACCGCTCTACGTGGGGTTGACACAGCAGGATGGGCCAGTGGGGGATCTCTCTCAGCACCTCAGAAAGGAGGGCTAGCAGTTCGGGATACCAAATGGCCGCAGCCACGAGAATCATTCTGAGATTCAGAGTAATCATCGCCTGGTTGATCACTCTGCAAATCAGGCAGAACGGAGGAAAGGTGTAGATGTCGAGTTTGTCCCACAGGTGCTGGAACGTGTCCTCCGCAGCGGCCCATGGGTCTGGATGACAGAACAGAAGACCTGGAATTTTCTCTTGTGCCAGATGACGAACAGATCGGTGACTGGACACCCCCACAGGTCGAACAGCCTTTCCTTGACTTCCGAGTGAAGGGACCATTTGGTTACTATCACCTGATTCTGGCAGCTGAGCTTGTCTGCCACAACATTCCTCTTGCCTGGGATGTACCTGGCTGACAGCTCTACCGAGTGAGCCACGGCCTACTCGTGCACCTGCATCATCAACTGGTGGAGTGGGAGGGATCCTAGAACCCCCTGCTTGTTGACGTATGCCACTACCATGGTATTGTTGCTCATCAGTACCATGGGGTGTCCCATCACTCGATCCCAGAACTCTTGGAGAGCCAGGAAGGCTGCCTTGAGTTCTAGGATGTTGATGTGAAGGTGCTTGTCGTCTCAGTGCCACACTCCTGAAGTCAGCAACTCCTCCAGGTGTGTGCCCATCCCTCGGTCGATGCGTCTGAGAATAGCATGTCCAGAGGGGGAGCATGCAAGGATACTCCTATCAAGAGGTTCCTGTCGTCCATCCACCAGCGAAGGTCCTCTCTCACCTCCTCGGAAAGAGGGATGAGTAAGGACTGGGGGTCTCAGGACTGGGACCAATACTCCATTAGTCTCCATTGTAGAGACAGCAGGTGAAGCCGCACATGAGGTACCATCTCCTGCGGTGACAGGTGACCGATGACAACTTGCCATTGCTGGGCTGGCTGTTCCTGTCGAGACAGGAACAGCTGTACTGCCTGCCTGAACCTGCTGATACGACAGTCTGAGGGAAAGACTTTTGCTGCTACCGTTTCTATCAGCATGCCCAGGTACTTTATCCTCTGCTTGGGGGTGACATCTGACTTCTCGAGGTTCACCATGATCCCAAGAGATCCCGGCAAAGCTTGAGGAGCCGATCCCTGTCCTGCAGCAACTGCAAGCGGGAGCTCGCCAGGACCAGCCAGTTGTCGAGATACCTCAGTAGACATATCCCATGCGAGTGGGCCCAAGCTGACACGAGAGAGAAGACACTCGTGAACACCTGGGGAGTGGTCGAGAGCCCAAAGCAGAGTGTCCTGAATTGGAAGACCGTCTCCCAGAGGATAAAGTGGAGGTAATTGTGACAGGAGAGATTAATGGGTATTTGGAAATACGCATCCCTTAAGTCCACCGTAAGCATGAACTCGTTCTCCCTGATGGAAGCGAGCACAAAGCGCATCATTTCCATCGTTTGGTTGGCGAGGTAGGAGACGGCTCTACCTCCAGACTGGCAAAGTCTCCCAAAAGTGGGGTCTTCCCCAGGTATGATAGCACCCGAGGAAGCAGCCACTTTGGATACTGTGAATGACCACAGATCCAACCAGGAGACTGCCTGGAAAGCTGCCATGGCAGTGGCTTCCAGGGTTGTGGCCTCTTGCTGAGAGAGGGAGATACTCTCTGCAGTAAGTTGCTGTAAAGAGAGACCTGGATCCAGATGAACCAGGTCTATGTCAACCTGCTTAGGCGGCAATGACCTCTCCGATGGCGTATAGAAATTCTTCTGACGAGGCAGAGGAGGGTGAAGCAGCTTGTCCAAGCAGTTCGATCACAGTGAATTGTCCTGCCCGAACACAAGACCGTTCACTTGATCGAGGACCCCTGCGGCAAGTGTGGACCACAGCAGCCCCACAGAAGAGGCCGTGGTCCCTGCCCCAAGGTCCTTGTGCTGACAAATCAGCACAGTTACCTCAGCAAAAGTCCTTTGTATCTCTGGGGTGTCTGCGTCCTTGGGAAGAGGACCCTCGAGTCCTTCCAGGGTATGGTCCTCCAGATCTACTCTCCTTGCAGGAGGGAGAACCTCGGCAGACCCCTGTGATCCTTCCTGCACCACGCGGGCGTACGACCTGACTGACCCGAGGACTGAGCCAGGCATGTACACCCCCGAGGTAGAACTCTGGGGAGAAAACTCGCTGGAGTTCTCCCTGTCTGACTCGCACCCCCTGGGAGGAGCCCAGGGGATAGAGGGGACAGGCAAGAAGGAACGGGAGCTCCCACTGGTCTTGCTGGCAGAACCAATGGGAGGAGTGGGCCGGGAGCGGTCACCAACCCACAGTGGTGACTCAACCCAGGTCGAGGAGAACGCTTTCACCTGGGCAAAGCGTTCTCCCGAGGAGAGCGGAGCAGCTCACGTGAGCTGAGCCACACGCTCGGCTTCCCCAAGCCAGGCTGGCCACATAAACGTGGTTGGGGACTGGGGGGAGTCGAGCTCACGGCTGGCTGGCAAGAACTTGCGCTGTCCTCTGGATGCCCCCCAGTCTTCTTCAAGGCCAAAACCTCTCGGGAAGACTGAGCAGGGGACCTCTTCTCTACCTCACCAGGTGTCCGGACCCGAGGGACTGGCGCACCTTCCCGGGAACCTGGCTTGGCACTCAAACAAGTACCAGCAGGAAGAGTCGGAGCACCTGCATGCCCGGGTTCTTTCTCCTGTCCTGTGCCCAAGTCGGTACGGAGAGAGGTTTCTCCCATACCAGACCAGGGTACTCGGGTCTCCTTGGAGACCCAGGTACTCGGAGCGGCTCCCGAACGAGTGTCCGACACAGTCCCGCTGGCCTTGGAAGCAGGCTTCTTCGGCACAGCGGCGGGAGCGCAGACCGCGGTCTGCATGCCCTCGGCTTCCGATACAACTGACACGGGGGTCAACGCATCAGTTCCCTGGTCTGTGGACCGAAAAGAGCCAACGAGAGATCCCACTGCCTTTCCTGTGGAAGGAAGCAGTCCCCTAGAAGTCTCGGTGCGAGACTTCTTTTGGGGAGGAAGAGGCAGGGTCCTTCTTCAACTGGCGGACACCTTCCTTGAGCTCTTCTTCGACTTCCTCTTTGTCATCTTCCTCAGGATGGCAGTCAGGTCCCCCATCCACGAAGGAGCAGCAGAAGGCACAGGCACAGCCAGGGGAGCCAGGGAAGCAGGTGCAACCTAGGTAGCGGAGACGGTGTTCAGGCCAGCAGCTACTGGGGCAGGTGCAGCAGCATGGGAGCCAGGAAAGCCAGTAGATGAAGCATGGGTTGAAGGCATGGGTGGCGCATGGGAAGCCAAGCTGGGCTGAGAGTCAAGGTAGCCAGCAGCTGGAACTGTGGCCAGGAATGAGCGTGGGTCAGCAACAGGAGCAGGCATGGAAATGAATGGTACGAATAAGTCACCATCTGCAAGGGACCGGGCAGGGATAACGGGGCTGGGAAACCAGGAGGCAGCGGCACGGAATGGAACGTGGCAGGAGCGGCTGACACCTGGATGTCGGTGTAAGGCCACCGTCACAGGAAGCTTCCCAAATGATGACATGGTGATGGTCATGGTGGTGGATGTGGTGGCTGCATGGCTTGTCACCGGAGCACCTGACAGATAGGATACCAGGCCCTCCAGAGACGGAACTCCAGGAAGACCCAGGTGCAACCAGGCAGAGGCTAGATTGGGTACCTGGCTACCAACAGACACTTCCACACCCAAACCTGAGGACAGAGTCAGGTAAAAAAAAGGGGAAAAAATTCTCCCCCAGAGCAAGGAGAGGCCCTAGAGAGGATGTCCTGAACATCTACTGCCCCGCGGCCTTCCACACTCAATGAAATGAATGAGGAAGAGGAAGAGGAGTCCTCACCTGAGGGAGAGGCAGCAAGAAGGGGAAGCTTGCCTGGAGGGAGAAATGATCCCGACGTATCAGCCACCGCAGGAGTTGTCGGGGGCGTGTTACCCTCGGACAACGCCTTGGCAGGCTTCCTACAGTATTGTCTCCTCCCCTCAAACTCTGCCCACTGCTCTGCTGACCAGGAACAACACTCCAAACAGGGAGAAGGGCATGAACACACACACGTCCTCTGCAGGTGGGGCAGAGGGCGTGTGGGTCCATATGAACACTAGATTTAAAGGTGTTACAGTTCTTGCCTCCCACCCCAGGACACACACGCTGTGGGAAGGAGGGCTTTCAGGATTTATCCACATTCATTATTCAAACAAAAACAAAAAAGATCCCACCGGGAAAAAAGCTCAAAGACAGTCAGGGCAGAGAGCGAGAAACACAGGTCTGCAGTGCACGACGGCCGAAAGTAAATTGGAATGTTTACATCCGGGCAGGCGGTACCCCCGCCTCCCGACGGTAGTTAACTGCCTAACCACCTTGTTCAACAGTTCAATGGCCATTTCCAGCCTACACTGAAAATAATTCCTAATGTAAATGACTGACGGTTTGTATATCATGTCGGAACAAACCAGACTTATTATTACATATAAATCAAAGGTAATTAATTTGGCTTAATCAAAATCATTACTGCAGGTTTCTGAATTATTTTTGCAGGATACGTGCCAGTGACATAATACAAAAAATCTGTAAGCAACAAGGCCTAATTACCCTAATATAACAAAACCATCATAGCCTAAGCAAACACAGCATAACCTAATGTAGGCTACATGACAAATCAAAAGGACAAGCAAAAACAGTAGCTTAAGCATACTGCTACCGCAATAGGCTATGTAACGACGATACACTTCCATATGCTTAATTAAAAAACATCAGCCACTGCAAACAATTCATCTGTTACACTGCCCTGACGCCCTTCTCTCGTGGTCGACATCAACGCAGTCACTCGGTAATCCAGAAGATGAACAAACCATCAAAACATCATAAACACGGCTACCATACCATTTTCCTCTGTTTTCGGGTACTATTCTCGTTGCCAATTATTACGTGGTGGCCCGAGGTAAAGGGTTAATAATACAGCTGGCTAACCGTTGGCTTTAATGGTTATATATCTTGCTACATCTTGTGGCTACAAAATTCGGCAGGCTTCTTCTCCCAATCACAACTACCCACAATGCACCAGAGACAAGCAGCGCTTCAACATGTGCAATCTCCCACGCCAGGTTAATACGCAACAATGACCGTCGACATTATGTCCGTTGGCATTTTGTCTGCACACCTTTCCTTTTGACTCTCTCTCTCTCTCTCTCTCTCTCTCTCTCTCTCTCTCTCTCTCTCTCTCTCTCCCCTTGGCTCAGAGGTTTCTGGTATATGCCCACATTATCACAAGTTGATTACATAATCTTGGTCAGCTCAGGTAGTCTGGAAATATATTGAATAAACTGACTGAATAAATCCTTTAAAACATAGTAACTTGTGCACTTTTAAACAACTAAAAATTAATAACTAAAAAATAATAAAATCTTACCAACATCTTAATCAACAGATGTGTCTTCAAACTAAGCTTATGTATGGAAATAACGTCTACTATGTAAATGGTTCTGGAACATAAGAGAAAATTAAAGAATTTATCTATTTCTCGAAACTGCAACAGATAATGGAGCTAGATTAACTATACAAAATTACAATAAATCACATAGTTATGCTTTGACACAAACACCCCACTAAAGAAAATTTATCTCATAAATGTTTATTTAGTTATTTTTTTTTCAATTTAGCCTGCTGAGGTAATCTGCGCCATTGTTGAGCTTTCCTGGAATGCTCTCCACTCAAAACTTGTAGCTTTGGAGTGCTTTGGCCCCCCTCATTATCCTTGAACGGTCAGTCTTGCAATGGTGAATGCATGCAAGTTGTTGTGGTCTCTCTGTGTCACAAAATCTGCTCCATGCAAGTTCAGATGTAATTTCTTTGTTACAAGATATTATTGCTAGGCACTCCTTTTTTATGGTACGCTCATTCTTCTTGAGTTTTCTGCTTGCATAAGCAATTGGAAATATGCCTTCTTCAAACTCGTGCATTAGCATGCCTCCTAGTCCTTCACTCGATACATCTGTCCTCACAATGAAAGTCCTATTGGAGTCTAGTACTCGTAGTATTGGTGCATATCCTACAGCTTGCTTCTGTTCATTAAATGCCCATTGTTGTTGTTGCCTCTCCACTCTATCTTGTTTAGTCATCCCGTTTTCACTAGAACGGTCAATAGTGCGTTAAGACATATTGTTCAGTAGTGTCTGGAATTTAAAGATCTCCTTCTAGTGTTATGGAAGGTCTGTAAGAGACCCCATCGCGCTGATCGCGGTCTCTTTCGAGCACACGTGTGTGTGTACGTTATCCACCTGAGGGACCAAGACAAAAACAAGAGCATCCCGTTTTCCTCTCTCTCAAGGAACGCAACTCCATACCATCCTTACACTGGTGACCCCGGAGTGACCCGAAGGAGCCGATGGTAGGTGTCCGACCCACAATGATGACCCATGCGCCAACGAACCCTCCGCCGCCTCCTCGACTCAGCCTCCCGTCGTTCCCGAGCCTTCAATAGATGTCTGACCCTCTGAGATGACCCACCCCACCACCGGAGCCCTGGACACCTCCTCCAGGAAGCCTGACGCCGCCCCCAACTCGTACCAGACAAGCTGACCAACGAAGGACCAGCCCATGTCATCCTTCAGTCTCGAGCTGGCTACCGAAGGATCAGCCGACGTCATCCTTCAGCCTACTGCCGTCTCCCTCGAGCTGGCTACCGAAGGATCAGCCGATGTCATCCTGCAACCTGCTACCAACCTCCTCGAGTTCCTGCCGGCCGGCACCGCCCTTCAGCCTCCTACCCGCCCCAAGCCCAAGCCCTTCGCGCCCATTCCAATTGTCAGCAAGATGATTTCCGCATCGATGCCTTGCTTGGAGGGGGGTTGGTATTGTAAGAGACTGTATCACGCCAATCGCGGTCTCTTTCGAGCATACGTGTGTTTGCATCATCCACCAGAGGGACCAAGACAAAAACAAGAGCATCCCATTTTCTCTCTCTCAAGGAACGCAACTTCTACCATACAATATTTCCGTCTGTTTCTCCCTAACCATTGTTGTCTCGATTTTATGTACAATCACCACTACCTGCATTACCATGCATGCATTCTAATCATGTACTCATAATGTTCCACCGAATCTTCTGTATCAAACTGTATGTATGTTTCTGTTTGTGAAGACGCCAAACGTCTTGCCATTTCACATATATTATGCTACTGCATTGTATTCATTAATCTGTCTCGAATCTCATGCAATTGGCCATATGTGGAATTTCCTGGCCTTTCCATTGAGATATGTTTTATCACTGTACGTTTATTATGTCTCTCACAATCGCCATCTGTTTGTCTGCCAACAAACACAGATGTCCGAAACATTACCTCTGTTTTACCCTGTCTGTGTGTAGATACTACTTTGCAGCTCACACCAGCCAGTAACAACTTCGAAGATTCTGTACATTAATTCAGTAAGGAACCACCACCAATAAACCAGACAACACCCAGCCAGTATGTCACTCCGGGGTCACCACTGTGAGAGGTGCTAAAGAAAGAGCAGTACTTGTCTTCCTGCTCTTTCTTTAGCACCTCTCACAGGTCTTGCATCATTATGATTTTCCTGTTAAACATATATATGAAGCTAATTGATATTGTCCATGAAGAGTCTTGTCCAGTAAATTTGTAGTTGACAGTGAGATGCTACAACAGAATGTTATTTCTCCTTTATCGTTCGCCTTTCTCATAGATTTCATAACAAAAAAATGGATGACGATGGAAGAGAAGGTTTAGATTGCAGTAACGGTAGAAAGGTAACAGAACTGGAGTATGCAAATGATGCCATTTTATTCAGATGCTGTTTTAATCAGCAAAACACCTCAAGATTGGCAAAGCTTGCTTAACAGAAATTCATTCCTTAAAGAGGAGGCTTGAAGTAATTACTCAGCCTCATCTATGGTGGACCAAACTGGCATCTTCTATCTTTGGGTCAGGCTCATCTTCCATTTCACCACTATTACCATATGATGCTAGATTGGTTACTGGCCCTCAGCTTTTGAGGCTAAGCAATGAGCTGAGGATGTCCCAGTCCCTGATACTAGTAATTCTGAATCTAGTCTTAAAAAATTTGCATTTTGCTCGGCGGATGTTAAGAAAATTCTTGATAACCTTGATAACTGGGATGGAGAAGATCCTCATGTTTCTTCCCTTTGTTTTTTATAAAGCTTTCTAGTGGTTCATCTCCCAAAATTAGTAGATTCTATAGATTGTTATGTCAACGTAGTATTTTTGCAGATGAGAGCAAGCTTAGTAATACAGTACTTGTTCCAAAGAGTGCCATATCTGCAGACTGCAGTAGCTACAGGCCAATGTCTATTCTCCCTGTGTTCTCCAAAGCTGCAGAAAAAAATTATCTTCAAGCCACTATACAAGTATGCAGATTCCAAAGATTGTTAGCTGATAGTCAATATGCATATGGGAGGCATTTAGGTACTTGAGATGCACTTTTAGATTTGACATGGCGTTTGCAAGAAAACCTTGATAAGGGTTTTGAATGTAGAGCGATTCAAATAGATTTCAGTGCTGCTTTCGACTGAGTAAATCATATGGCACTTATTCATAAAGTTCAGAATCTTGGAGAGTGTGGATACGTTTTAGGATTAATTCAAGATTTCCTTACAGGTAGGCAGCAACGAGTTGCTGTTGACGGGGTCTTTAGTGAACCAAGATCTATTGTGTCTGGAGTTCCACAGGGTACTGTGTGTTGTCCACTGTTATTTTTAGTGTACGAGTATACGAGTGACATGGTTGTTGGCCTGGAAAACAAGATTGTTCAGAATGCCTATGATGCAACACTTGTGGGTGTAGTAAAGTCTCCACTTATGAGAAATGGAGCTGCATTTAGTCTCACTCGTGAGAGGGAACGGATTAGTGAATGGTGTAGTAGATGGGATATGAGGCGGAAGTCCAGTAAAAGGAAAACACTATTGATTACTAGATCTCATACTGATTTTCCACCTTATCCTCCCCTTCAGGTGGAGGGGGACTCTGTTGAATAAGTCTGAAGGTAAAACTATACTTGGTGTCACTTCTTTTTGCCTTACACCTTACTTTTGAGAAGCATCTAATGAAAGTATCAGCAAATGCCACACGAAAGTTAGGTACTGTATTATGACCTCGTATATTTATAACAGGGATACAATCAATGCAACCTGTTTTAGGTCATTTGTCCTTCCTTTACTGAATTTTATCTCCGGCGTGGATGTTTCTCCTGCTAGAGACTTATCTCTTTTAGGGGGTGGTTTGTGGCATTAAGTTTCTATTTCCTAACATTAGCAGTTATGACTTGGACCACTGATGAATAGTCTCTTGTTTGTCAATTGGTCATAAATTGTATTTTAACAGAGACCTTTCACATTCACAATTGATCCCTGATCCTCTTTTCCTGCCGACAGCGACCAGATTTGCTGAACAGCAGCGCCGATATTCAGTAAATGTACTTTGTTTCCAGAGGTCCTATATTCCTCACACCGTTGGGCTGTGGAAGTCTCCCTGAGGACGTTGTGCAACTGGAACCTTAAAAGTTCAAGCAAAGATGCACTGCATTACTACCCAGAAGCAATTATCCTTGTATTTTAATAATTTACTTACATTTTTATCTATTTATTTATTGATATGTTAATTTACTTTCTCTTTTCTAATAAGTGATCTCTTCTTTCTGTATATCTTATTACTTTCTGTTACTTCTTTCAAATAAACATCATGTTCTTTGGAAGCTGGAGTTGAAAGTAAATGGCTCCTGTAGTCTTGTTTCGCATGAATATGGTTCATCTTCTGAATAATAATAATAATAATAATAATAATAATAATAATAATAATAATATATCTAGAGAGATGGGACTTAAAAAAATATGTAAAATCTGAAATAATGAAGACAAAGGAACGGAATAACATTAGGTGGAAAAAGGATTAATGTGGTTGAATCTTTCAAACATTTATGAATAATGATATCCAGTACAGGCTCTCTTGAATTGGAATTTAATGCAAGATTAAAAAGGCAAATCAAGCAATGGGTCGGCTGATTCAGATTTAAAAATCAAATTGACCAAATTGCCTAAAAAAAGCAAGATTTTACGCATAACAATAACACTATTCTGGACATTTTGTTGATCTGAAAATAAAGCTTTGAGAAGAATATTAGGAGTCAGGTGGCAGGACAGAGTTAGAAATTGCGAAGGTTTCATGCGTTGATGAGATGACAATGAAAGGAAGAGGAAGATTACTTGGACATATCTTTCGCACAGCCCCTGAAGCCACTAGTAGTTGGAAGACCCATACGTACTTAAAGGGCCGAGAACTATGAAACGGAGGCTGGACATGAGTGGAGTTCTGTGGAAAACAAAACAGGAATTTCACAGAGGTAAAAATAATAACTTTATGAGATATTTATTCTAAGACAGAGATTCCGCGCGGATTTACAGCTGGCTCCAAGGTAAGAGTTTGCAATGAATAGTAATCGTTACTACTCCTCGGCGGTTCTGACTAGGCAGATGCAGACAGAATCTAAGCGGTTTTGACAAAATGACAAATTGAAGATTTTCTTGGCCTTATTAATCTGACTTCTTGGTGTGCTATTTTCGCCACATATACAGGTAATCTTTAGAGGGTTAATGATAAATTATGTTTATAGATTCATTTTCTTTTGTACCATCGATACATCTTTTTAAATAAGATACAAAATTCGATAAGGAGCTGCTTAGCAACAGTCATCAAGCTGTATAAAGATAAATGAGTAAATGCTGCTGATCTCAATGTCCCTGATTTTTCGAAAACAAGCAGAAGTTCATTAGTCCGTCAACGCAGTAATCCCCACTCTTATCGGCCCAGTTGAAACGGAATTTGTCCGGAAAGTCCCTACCTATCAGAGTTTGTGCTGGGCATTCCGCCGCTCAACGTCTTGCTCAAGAAATATCCAAACACCTGCAAGGAATCCTCCCGACAGGCGAGAACTTGACTTTGCCCCCTTGAGAAGTATGATTACAGTAGTAACAGGATTATTTCTAATTATATCAATGATAAACTTATTACTAATGCTTAGTAATAAAATTATTACTAAGCATTAGAAATTATTTTTTTTACGCAGACATGAATACTGGATAAAATGTTAAGAGATTTGGCAACTGTGAACGTTGATCGAAATCATCTCGAGTCATCATGTTTTAACATAAAATAATGTCGTATTTCTTGATAAATATTTGATGAAATAAATCATGCAGTATCTTGATCATTTCTTTCTCCTGATTAACTGAAGCAAACATTTCAAGAATTCCAAGTTCCCATCCGTTGAGATAACCAGTGAGCGCTGGTATAGAGTGAGAATTTCCCTGGTGGTGGCAGGTGTGGTGTGTGCAGCGTACGAGTGTGATTGCGCAGTTGTTAGCGTGTGCGTGTATGTGGGCGCCGTGTTTGGTATTTAGTACTTTGTCTCTCTCTCTCTCTCTCTCTCTCTCTCTCTCTCTCTCTCTCTAAACTGAATAAACTCATGTTTCATATGCACTGGAAAGTTACAGTTGACATGTTTCTTTATTAAAAATAAAATAGTGTATCATATTTAAATTTGCAGCCTCTCTCTCTCTCTCTCTCTCTCTCTCTCTCTCTCTCTCTCTCTCTCTCTCTCTCTCTCTCTCTCAACAGCAGTAAAAGAGTTCCATAGGTAAGCTGGAAGGGAGGGAGGGAGAGCGAGAGAAGCTGGTGCGATTGCTTATGTGAGAGAGAATGCTTCTTCCAGATATACAGTAGTATCCTTGCATGAAGCTTAATTTAAAGCCCTGTCTTTCTCCAGTGTAACAAAATCTTTGTGAGCTTCTCGGTTCTGCACCCCGTTCATGTTTTCCACAATCCTGACTTAACAACAACGTAACATTACATAGTACCAAGGCAGTGGCAGCGAATGACATGGACTACCAACATAAGAGCCTTACATGAGGCCCTTCCTTTTATACCCTCATACCCAAATGCGAGAGGAAGAATCTATGGTACAAAAAGGAGCAGCCACGTGCACCAATGAAAATAAAATGAGTTTCAACGTATCAAAATGTAATTAATGAGAATGCGTTCGAATCGGAGCATGAAAGGTATGGTCATCTGAAGCTGTTTATCTTATGTTCAGGAATGTGTAAATATGCAGAATTGTGGATTGAAGCATCATAGAGATGTGATTGTAACTCGGTGTTTTAATGCGTAATTATCGCTTACACAACCTTATTATGTAACCTGAGCATATGCAAGATGAACATTTAATTAATTCTCTACTGATAAATATTATTTGCTTGAGTGTTTTTTTGCTGGTCCCGGATTTCTCAGACATGCTTCTACCCCTGAGTCCATCCTCCCCGCCTCCAGCCGTCAGGTGAGTTGGTAGGTAGAGCAGGTGGCCTTCGATTTATCGCCAGAAAATATAAAGTTACCTCACGTGCTGGTAGGCTGGGGGTGAGCGGAGATGTGCCGTGGTGAACCTTGAGGAGGGTAGGTGCTGTGAGTGAGTGTTGTGACTCAGAGCTTAGTCTGACTACCCTTTAGTAGTGACAAGCCTTGTACAAAGCGAAGTCCATTTTCTGGATCTTGCTCCGGATCGCCTCAAGGTCCCAAGGTTGGTTGGGAGGAGGGAGAATGGAGAGGAAAATGTGAATGAGCACTTTCCTAAAACGGATATGACATTATTATTATTATGTTATCATTATTACTATTACCCTTTGCCTTTTTGTGGCTTTCTTTCTTTCAGTGTATTTGGCCAGTAATTGTTTAAGGCCAATACTGATTCTCTCTCTCTCTCTCTCTCTCTCTCTCTCTCTCTCTCTCTCTCTCTCTCTCTCTCTCTGTGTTTTGCACGCTGTTAGTTTACACCCAAACAAATATGGCTGCTTTATTTCTTCTTTGGAGGGGTGGGTAGAGCTCTCGGTTAGCACGCTGTTGGCCCGGCGTTCGACTCTCCGACCGGCCAATGAAGAAATTCGAGGAATTTATTTCTAGTGATAGAAATTCATTTCTCGTCATAATGTGGTTCGGATTCCACAATAGGCTGTAGGTCCCGCTGCTAGGCAACCAGTTGGTTCTTAGCCACGTAAAATAAATCTAATCCTTCGGGCCGGCCCTAGGAGACCTGTTAATCAGCTCGGTGGTCTGGTTAAACTAAGATATACTTAACTTATAACTTCAGCAATTTCCTGTTACTTTCCAAGTTTACCCCATTCAAAAGAGGTTTTCGTATCCTACAACTTTCCATCTACATTTAATGTGCCATCTTCGACTTTTTGCAAATTCCATTTTTCAAGATATTTCAGCGCTATGGAAACATGCAACACCCTTGGCACAGACCCAATTTTCCACATATTTCATTTCCATCATAAACTGAAATGCCTTCGAACACATTTTCTATAACATGCATCATACTCATGCACTATGAATAATTCTATCAGCCTTTTTCCTTTACTTAGGTCCATATACGTCGATACAGACATAATTCCATCTTTCTCTGGAATTCTCACATAAGTATTTAATAATAGACATTTCCTGCAGATACCTTCCTCACTGTTTATACTCGCACTCCTCCTCTGCTGTTATTACTCTTACGTTTTCAACCAGAACCTCCCATTCACCTTCATTATCTATTATCTTATGTTTATGTGAAGAAACTTCAGTGCCTGAATTCCTTCCCTTGTAACCTTTTTCGATGTGCATCTGTTTATGTGTGTGTATATTTGTGTGTTTGTGCACATGTAATTCTAACAGGACATGAAAATACCATAGATAATGTTATTTATTCTTTGAACGGGCACTCTTTTTTACTTTATTACCAGTTTACCGCGACATTTCAAATGTAAGCTCCTCAACCCTAAGAGATTCATTTCTTACACTTTAACTTCGTTCTCTTCCTACAATTTCACCATTTGCTGATGCATTATTCAGACTCTGTCTCCCATATTCAAAAAATGTTCAAAATGTTCACCCAGTCTTCAGACAGTTTCTTTCCTTCTGCAACTTTTACTCTTAGATCTATTCGTTCATTAAGCTCCTGATTTTCACTGATTTCTCTCTGTAATAACATTTTCTTCTCACTAAAATTCAACCACCTTTGTATTTCTATCATTGCTCGTTAGTTCTCTCCCATTTTAAATCTATTACCTTACTCATTTTCTTGTATACCTTTACAAGATCTCCTCTGTCACGCTCCACACCTCAGATAAACTGCCTTAGCTTCATTAAATGTGTCATTTCCCCATCCAGTCCTTTACAATACTCCTGAATTGTCAATTTCTTTTGATGAAATTCATTTTTGTTAATAAAATTAACAGACACAACTCCACCCGCTCCTATCACCTGAAAATGATACTTATCGTTGCATTCCTTTCAAAGAGATAAGAAGGATGTTGTCTCACCACAACCACTTCTTTTCATACCATTACATTCTCCAACTTGTTAATCCAGCTACTATGCACTAACACGCACTCTAACAAATATTTTTTCCTCAGTAGTTTCCCTTTCATACGAAACCATCTATCTATCAATCCTTCTTAAAAAACATCTATCTATCTATCTATATATCAGCCCTTCTAAAAAAACATACCGATTCTACTTTGTCCACTTTCATTTGCTCCAGGAAATCTTCACCGTCCAACCACGCCATCTCCTCTTCAATTCTTACCTTTTTATTTGTATAATCTCGTACAGTTAATCTTTCTTATTCCCCAGACCCCCTCACACTACGCTAAACTCTCTTTTGCTCAAGACCATTATTTTCAGTACCCGGTCAATATTGAATTAATATCAGGTTTTCTCCTACATCATTCAGTCTTACTCGTAAATCACTGGAATTACACTTTTTGCTCTTTTATCCGTCCCTAAAGCCTTCATTTTCCCAGCTACCCCAGATACAATGACTGCGCTCCATTTCCCGACCTGCACACCTTCTCTTTTCACATTTGTCTCACAAAGTAACAACATAAAGTTTTCTCTCCTCAAACGATCTTATTCTACTCGCTTCTCCTCTAAAGCACAACCGCGTGATATATAACCCCAAGATTTGTACGGGGTATGGTGCTGAAAACTTTGGTCACGGCCATTTTATGCTTTCCAGACCTTGCATTAAATATTTGTAGCGCACATGCAAACATCATGTACGTAAGCACATACACACACATATATATACATACATACATGCATACATATACACAATTCATATTACCTTGGAGGGGTCTGTTCCAGAAAGTGTTACTCTTCCGGTTCTCAGCAATCAGTTGGGGGAGAAACGACTAGCCTTATGCTGTCCTCCACCTTGCCCGCAACCTGCTTCTACTAACTATCAGATACATAAATAATTTACTTCATAGAACATTATTATATTTATTGCTCTGTCTGTCTCCCTAAAGCTCACTCTCAGGCCTTCGTGCTGGTGATATATATATATATATATATATATATATATATATATATATATATATATATATATATATATATATATATATATATTAGAAATATCAACACACAATTACGTGTGGGACAGAAATAAATTTCTGACTCACATCGGGGGTCGAACCAGCGTTGGTAGCGCTCTGGTCTTTCATTTGAAAGACCTGGGTTCGATCCTGATGTGAGTCAGAAATTTATATATATATGTATGTATATATATATATATATATATATATATATATATATATATATATATATATATATTTATATATACATACATATTCATAAAAGTTTGTTTTGTTCCCTGTCTGTTCACTTTTCTCATCTTATACAGAAACATATTCGGGGAGGTTTCTACTTCAGACATAATACTATTGAAAGTAAATCTATCAACTATTTATTGTATATTTTATATTTCTCTTGTGTTCAGCTCTGAATAGATGTGTGTGTGTGCGTGTGTGTAGAGCGTTGCATTGGTTTCCTTCTTTTTAAGCTCAAGTGAATGAATTTCATGCATGAGTAAGAACTACAAAAGCAAAACAATCTTTAGCACATGGAAAAAATAAATATGAAAACTGAAACTGCAACGGTCCATTCAGAATGGGTCTGGAATTAAGGGCTATCCTACTTTGTACTGACTTATGTGTCGAGAGATCTGAGATCCTAGGGCTTCTAAAAATAAGGTTGCTTATGAGAGAAAGAGAGAGGGATTTTGTTTTAACAAAAAGATTCTTTTATTGACATCATTCACCAAGTGTGCTTTTAGATAACAGATTACAACTTATTTTTTACATTTCAGCAAAATAAACTATTTAACATTATACCAACAAGCTCAGAGATTTTTTAGATACAAATACTGAACTGCCAACATGAAGCCCATTATTAAGCTTACCTATCGGTAATAAAAATGCAACATGCATTCTCTCGCATAGTTCAGTGTTGCAGGCCTACTTACGTAGTTTCCAGAGTCATAAACCTTGACGAACATAATCAAGGTCAATTTGATTTAGCAACAAATATTTCACTGAATCCCAAATTCATTCTCTATTTTTGTCTAGTAAGTTGTGGGCATCTGCATTATGCATCAGTTGAGAGAGAGAGAGAGAGAGAGAGAGAGAGAGAGAGAGAGAGAGAGAGAGACTTAGCTTAACATTCCTTGGCATTTTCGTTTACGAAAGTAATTAATTGTTATCTTGCAGAGAAAATATGTTAAACAAAGAACAATAATTGTCGGTTTAGTAGTAAGAATGAAATGGCGCAACCCAGGCCCCTCTGTCAAGACAGACAGCGCTGTGTGGGGGAATCCCCTGGTAGAGTTCTCGGGGTAATAGCGTGTGCTGTTCCAGCATATAAGGCTTCGACGATGCGTCAGAGCTCAACACTCGCAAACTTTCTAGAGCCCGGAGGAGAGACACTGGATTAAGAGAACTTCTCTTCGCCCATCATGAAGCTGGTAAGTAAAGAATTAGATTAGAGCAAAGGATAACCTCAAACTCACAACTGGGAACTTGATGAAGTGCTGCTTTCCTAGAGAAACTGTCTTCTGCGTCCTGCTGCTGGATATTTTCAAGCGGGAAAAAATTCGTACAGCGCCAGTGACAAACTTTTATGTATAACTGAAATTCTGATCGAAAGTTTGATGATTCTGGAAGAATAGACTTTCCGTGCTTAATCGCATCAAGAGGACTGTATTTCAAAGACCAGTTTCGTCTAAGTCTAATATTATTTTCTCGTTAACCGGATACAAGCTCTTGAATTGCAGTCCAAGGATACTGATTTATACATCCGTATCTTTGGACTACCATTTAAGAGCAGTGCAAAGATATTAGCAGGCTCCTTGAATATCTACATTATTTTTCTCATTCTAGAAAGTGTAAACTTATATTATGTGATTCGGAAAAGTTGCCAGGATTGTTCATGGAAAAGGAAAGTTTCAATGTTGAAGGCGTAACTTCTGTGTGCGCGTGTTTTGATTTTGCAAAACTGCCGATGATTATGAAAAAATGTTAGTGGTCTATCTTTTACAGTTGCAGTTATTTTTACTTAAAGGTCTTGTCATTACGACGTTGATCTACTGAGAATCTCAATGGCGTGAGATTGAAAACCTAAGAATTACACCAAGTTGGTTCAGGGTAACTCATTTGTTTATTACTTTGCTAAAAATTAAGATTACTAAACGGCATTCTGAAGGGCCACAGATTTTGCCTGCAAGGTCTGATGCAGTCCTCGTAGTTCTGTTGTGGTAAGTTCAGGACACTTTTTTTTTTTTTTTTTTTTTTTTCACGATGCCATTACTATTTTTACCTTGAGAAGAGACATGAAAAAGGCGGACTGTTTTTTATGTCTCTTTGCTACATGCGAACTAAACGTGCTGAACATGACGCTAGTTGATATCGCACGTATTTCCTACATCTGTATTTTTGGATGATTGACTATTGATCTTGTTTTCTCTCTTTGTTCCTTTACGTGATGCAGTATATTCATCGACCTAACAATATTTTGTGCTCTTGTTTTTTTTCAGGTCTTTTTGTACTTGATGGTGGTGGTGGCCCTGTCCGGTCTCTTCCAGCTCGCGCAGGCTTTGCCCAGACCCTACCCGATATCGAACCCAGAGCCCTTGGACTTGCGCAGCGAAGTTTATTTCAGGAAGAATTTAGCTAAAATGCTGAGAAATGACGCTATATTAATTCAGATCAAAACAGAAGTGAAGGACGACCTTTTTGATATGAGAGACGATGATCATTAAGGTAAAGGCGGATGTAGGAGGCTTAGATCTGAGTGATATTGATGATATTATTCTTGTGAAACTGGAGGGAGGAACTGGTTCAGAAACCAGAAAACAAGTCTTCAAATGACGAGGAGATTTGAAATACGGGTGCAACAGGCCAAAGACAAAATGCCACCACGGCATTCTTTCTATTCTTCTATTTTTTCCGCGATTCCTATATTCTGTCATTTTTCAGGAGGCGCGGTTTCCCTTTCTTTTAAGGTTAAGCACTTATTTTCCCTTGTTTTCCTTTTATTTTTTCTAGCTGGATAGGCTAAATGCTTGGGTTGCCATCCCATTGCCTACAATAAGATTTTTTTTTTTTTTACAATTTAAAAGTCAACCTCACCATTCTTGTAAAAAAGTAAATTTATTTTCTGTTTCTATTATTAGCTTGATTGTTACTTTTACTGTATAATGAAAACGAAAATTCAATTGCATTCTGTTTTTTTTATTGAAAGCAGCAGTGCAAAAATAAATGATATTCCAATACATCGTTTTAGTTTCATATTTCATACCCACCCTGTTTGTGACTGCTATATAAGAAAGGAGCGAGAAAGTCGGTGACGAATGTGGGCTGGGGTGAAAGACAGAGTCGGTGAGGCAGAGATACGGAAGATGTTCAATTCCAAGACGCCATCACAAGGAGAGCGGGAGTGTTTATGGGCAGGGAGGGGTTGGGGGGGAGGGTGGGGAGAGGGGTAAAACGCAGTTGAGTGATAAGATAAGGAGATGAGACTTTCAGTGAAAGAAAAAAAAAAAAACAGACTATTTGAGGCCCAACCACACAAAGAAAGAGATGATCGTGTACAGGAATACAAGACGATGGATAAGGAAGTGAAGAGGGCAAGAGAGAAAAAGAGGACCAGGTGCACAAGAACTTGAGAAAAAATGAGTTGTTCTGCAGCGCAGTGGAAGGACTAATAAGTAAAGGTTCTCAGAGGAAAAATCAGAAAATGGGAAGATGCAGTCCTCAGTGAATGTGCTAATGATTCTTTCAGGATCTGTTCTCGTATGTGGAAGACAGAAGAGGCTGTACTGACAGACGCAAGAGTAAAAAGACTGGGTGTGAGTTTGCGAATGCGCACAGAAGCTGTTGTGAACCAAAGTATGGCGCTTTAGATACTGAAGAACTGAAAAACCATCATGGATTGATGGAAGGACTTCAGGAGGGAAGTAGTGGTATGGTGGTGATGACAATGAGGCTGAGTGGCTGCCAAGGCTTTATAAGAAATGTATGGGTGATGGAAATGTTCCATTCCATCGGATTGGAGATGACTGAAGTGTTATAGGGGTATATCCTTGTCTAGTATTCCAAAGAGGTTTTATGGTAGTAATTTGGTAGCCAATGTTGAACAGGTGACAGAAGGATTTACAGTGGATTAAGTTTTGATGAAGATTTTGCCATGGAATAGTAATGTGCATATGTGGACCAAGAAAAACTTATGATTGATAGCAAGGAAGCAATGTAATGGATGCATGGTCCAGAGAATATGTTGTTTAGAGTAAGTAAAAGTGTTTGTGAAAGAAGAAAAATGTACATTGGAATATATAGACAGTAAAGTGACTAGTTTGTTTTAAAAGTGGGTTTAATACAAAGGTGTGTTATGTCTTCCAAGGGTCTATATTTGAGAGGTCAGGGAAGGGAAATAAGTTGTAGGTGCAAAGTTGTAGGACAAAAAAAAAAAAAAAAAAAAAAATTTAATGGAGTATGGAATGACTGAAGTTTGCAGATGCTCCAGGACCAGTGCCGACTGGGGATAGTGAAAAGAAATGCAGAAACTGTACTCTATTTTTTTTATATTCTGGTGAAAGTGTACTTAAAACTGGTTGGACATGATTTGTAGATGTAACATGTACGGATAACATCGTTATATTTCACCTAAGTACTTGATTATCCGGATGAAAGCTTACTGAATAACCGGCATTTCTCTCTCAAACTTATGTTATGTTTGTTAATAATACTATCGAGTTGAGAAACTATGAAATAAAATGTTCACAAGCCCAAAATTTAATAGAAGTCAGTCTTTATAAAATGTTGATAATTACGAGTTTCTTCTAATATTTGATGTGATTTGTTCGAATCTGCGCTCAAATGTATGAAAAACACGTTAAACGTTCTGCATGAAAAACTGTGTATCCGAAACATATTTCAAGACGTTGACTTCGACGACCGTGTTATTCAATTTTGGACTTGTGAACATATTTTTTTCATAGCCTCTCAACTCGATAGCATTATCAACAAACATAACATATATTCGAGAGAGAATTGCGAGTTATTCAATAAGCTTTCATCCTCATAATCAAGTACTTATATGAAATATAATAATGTTATCCGGACATGTTACGTTCAACCAAGGTACCGCCCACTTTTAAGTGCATTTTCGCCAGAATAAAAAAGATAGTTATAGTGTAAGAGTTTGAAAGTCTTTGGATGAGAAGAAAATTGAGAACAAAAATGTTCAAAAGTAAGGTTATAATAGTAAATGGAAACCAAGAAGATAGAGCAATGGATGTTAATGCGAGAGATGGAAGAATGAAATTGCTTGATTAAGACAGATTTTTGGCATTAAACGTAACAGATGACGGTACGGTGAGATAAAATGTGGGTCGCAGAACAGGCGAAGCAAGGAAAGCAGCAGGGTTTGCAAGAGATTGGGACGAAACTTGGAATTTTGATGGCAGCCAAGGTCAAATGAACAAATAAATTTGAAACCAACGCTTCTTTGTGGAAGTGAAGTGTGGCTGTTAAATATGAAAGAGAGCAAAATAAAACTGAGGCTGCAAAATAAGCCGTTTGCTTATATGCTGCCTAAGAAGATTGAAATGGAGAAGAAATGGATATACACAGAAGTGGTCAAAAAGGTTATCAAATGTGAAGGAAGGTTGAGGAGTGTTTTAAGATTGGTTGATCGTGGGAAAAGAATGGACGATGATAGGATGGTAAAAATAGTGCCCCATTTGGAGGTGTTATGAAAGATTAAGAAATAAGTGGGTAGATAGAGTGGAAGATGTACCGGAAGGGGATGGCTCCAACATCAAGGAAGCTCAAGACTACAGTAATATGCAAGATAGAGGAAAATGATGCGTCATGGTTTAACGGTTACTGATGATGCTTTAGTGAAGATTCGTAATCATAATACTTAAATCATGAATGGCATACAGTGCCTGAAAGTATTTTGATTGTTTTGCTTTTAAAGATGACAAATTCTTCAGTTTGTACAACTCTCGCTGTAAACCACTGAAGCTTCATTGTCAAATTCTGGCTAGGCCACCAGATCTGGCAGGCAATTATGATGCAACCTTGTGATCATGTGACTTATACATCATGCACCCACTTTCCATCCACTAACTGTCACTAGTTTTCTACCTGCCTGCCGCCACAAAAATGGGCAGATTTTGCAGAATAGAATTAATCTCAACTGAGATTCTTACAGGTCCCTTACACTGGGAACCTCTCGGAATGACCTATTTGACAAGTATGGTTTGTCACAAACACTGGGACAGTGATACTCAAGCCAGAGACTTGCAGAAGTAGCCTTATAAGCCATGGCAGAAAGGGTGCACAAACCAACTGTCATCTGTGTACACTATCACAGATTTGGGAAAATCACCAAAAACTGTGACCGTGGTTACATATGGAGAACAAACAAATATGGCAGCTATCCAAGAAACTAACCCTGACTAACTAAGAAACTAACCCTGACAGATGCCTGCCCCACCAGGTTCTCAATTGCTGACTGTGCATCTGGCAGGATGCTGCTGGTAGATTAGGGTGCTTTCAAGTTGATACTTCTGGCATCAACAGAGGACCACCATAAAACCTGCAACACCTGGTAGAGGCAAACAGCAGCCCTATAACTGAACTGTAACCCTCCACATACTGGGGAAGAAATACTGGTGGGATTTCATTGCCACTGATATACAGGTACCACTATTTGGTTTTGGCTTCCTTGGGCACTTTGATTGGCTGGTAGATGTCGCTCATTGGTGTCACTTGGACCTAGCCTTCTTCTAGATAGCTCCACCTTCCACTGGTGATAAGCAACCATCCATCTCTTCAGTGGTTCCTATGGCTCTGCAGGAGTTTCCAGATGTCTTCAAGCCTGATCTCCACCAAACTTCTAGGATCCCAGCAAAGCATGATCTGTACCACCACATAAAGGTGATGGGACCCCCAGCCCATTCAAAATTGTGTCATCTACTACCAGAAAAATTGTTCACACCAAGAAAGGACTATAGTTCTTGGGCCTCCTAATTCATATGGCGAAGAAAACAGGCGATTTATAGGGCTCCTGAGGAGCCTACAGGCAACTTAACCTACAGATGGAGCCAGACCTCCGCTCACTTCCCAGCATGGCATACATTACCTCCTTCCTCCACGGGGCAAGAATCTTCCTAGGTTCATCCCGATGAAGGGCTACTTTCCAAGTCCGTTCATCAAGTCTCAGTGAAAGGTGTCCACTCTTTGCCCTCCAAAATATGAACCATCAGGAAATATCCTGCTCTAACAACCATATAAGGTCCCCAGGAATTCATTTGAATGGTAAATTACCATCACCAATTTCTCCCAAACATCATACAAACCATGGCCCCCTCTTCAATGCCCTCAGTGGAAACACCAAGGTGTTCAGCTGGGGTCCCTCTCTGACGGGATGCCTTCAAAGACCACCATATGCACCCTATAAAGTTTTTCCCTTTCATATTAAAACTACTCGTATGATTATTTTATACAGCTTCTTGACCTCCACTGCTATCCCTAAGCTATGGGACTGGTTGCCTTGATGCATTTTCTCTAGCTATTTCTATCTAAAGCAACTTCCTCTGTTGTACCCTTTTTCTTCAAATTGTTCCTAACTTTAATCATGCCATCTAATACTTTGCCTTTCTCTCGACCTGCTGCCTCTTCAGGTTTCCCATAAGCACTCGTCACTCATCCGTACCGCATATCCAGATCGTTTCAATCTCGACTCTCTTATCGTATCAGTAACCTTTGCCATTTCTCATTTCTAACATTTTCCTACCTCTCATGCAGCAATATTCTCGAAATCCTTCTCAGCATCCTCATTCCTTTTCGCTACAGCTTCTGTTCCTCTTTCCATTTTATTGCTGAACCATGCATCATCCAATCCTTCATCTGTCTTACAGTCTTAATCAAAACCCTACAATGAACCCTTCAGACATGCTTTGTATCAGCAAGTTCATTTATTTTTACAATCAACTATATCTTTTCCTCTATATTAAGTAAATAATTAACGGACTTATAAAGGCAGGCTTTAACCCCAAAACTGATCGCTCACTGAAAATATTTTTCTTTGTGGAAAATAGTGAAGAATTGTACCAACACCCTCAAAGTTTGAAATTCCTTTCTGCGTAACAAGTATTTTATAATAACATTTGTTCTTAGCACGATGGAGGAGTGGCTTTTTTACATCAGGCTCTTTAAATGTACGCCCTTAATTATGCATTTTTTCCGTGTTTCTTTTTCATTATTTTATCGATTAGCGGGATTTATTGAAGTGACTAGTGGCAACCGTAGATAGTACCGGACATTGTCAAGGACGCTGCTGTCACGCCTCTCATCAGTAGCTAATAAGGTTTTAAATCAAGTGAGTGAGTAGGCTATGCTTATGCTCAGACCTAGCACTCTGTCATTTACAGTGCACAATCTCGTCACTGTGGAGAATTTTAGCCTACTTCCATCATATCACAACAATGCTTGGGTGTGTTTGCGTATCAACTGTTTTTCAACATTTACTTCCCTCTAATAAAATGAATTTTACTCTTAAAATACTGTTTTGGTGGAGTCTACCAAAAAAAAGAGGAGAAGATTTTTATATTAAATTTTTTCACCTTGTATGTGACCACTGCTCACTGCCTTATGGGCCTTTACTAACAAAAACTGGTATGGTTCGGGTCGCAAGGTTTCCAAAAGATGCCTGGCGGAAACGCAAATAGGACTGCCAAGACATAAAGAGGTGTTATATTAAAAATTTTTCGATTCAGTGCAAAATATTGTCATTATGAATCAATCAACCATATATACTTAGTGTAGTATCGTTCAAGATGCCTTGGACATAAAGTCACTGCTATGTTATGTAATCATTACATAGCAGTAGTGGCCAAAAATTTGCAGTCTGAGTAATCGCGTGCAGTACACCGACATATGAAATGGATCTTGTTTCTGGTATTGCTGACACCTTAGACTAGGAGTGCACACGTTCGAAAATATTATGCCTCTCTCTCTCTCTCTCTCTCTCTCTCTCTCTCTCTCTCTCTCTCTCTCTCTCTCTCTCTCTCTCTCTCTCTCTTTATATATGTATATATATATATATATATATATATATATATATATATATATATATATATATATATATATATATATATATATATATATATATATATATATATATATATATATATATATATATATATAGATGCATTTATGTGTTTAACATATGTAGACATGCACACATGAATAAAACATTAACCGAGAAACCATGATTCATATTTCTGCCGTTCATAATTACATTTTTAGACGTCTGACAAGGAAAACCCCCCTTGTAAATATAAAAATTATATTACCAGGCCGACTCTTGTCCATTCTGATCGTCATGTTGAGAAATAGCTACAACAGACCTATACAGAACAACTTAAAGAAGACGCTGTATATATATATATATATATATATATATATGTGTGTGTGTGTGTGTGTGTGTATGTGTGTATGTATATATATACCCAAGGAGTTACTCCAGATAAAAACAACACAGTGACAATGGTCACTACCACATTCATACTTTAACTTTTGAATCACGGATGAAACTCCCTTACCGTAAATACCTCACAACATTAGCGGCTTCCTATCACGCACAAAAATGCACATCGAATGCGTTGATATACATAAAGCACCATTCTCTTCTCAGTGCACTTCCTTTCGTGTTCCTTATAGTAGGCTAATCCAGCCTTCACTTTCCACTACACCTTTGACGTCATCTATCTAACATTCTCTAGATGTCCTAACTAACACTTCTGAATTATGCCCTTGTGGAATGGAATGGAATATAGAATTTAGGCCAAAGGCCAAGCACCGGGACCTATGACGTCATTCAGCGATGAAAGAGAAATTGAGAGTAAAATGGTTTGAAAGGCGTAACAGGAGGAAAACCTTGCAGCTGCAAACAGTCAATATCAACTGCAGTCCCTAATATGAGGACAGAGTGGTTGCACATGAAATGAATATGATGTAAAAGAATAAATACTTTCTAACCTGTAAGCTTACAGGGCATTCTAATAGAGCATTTTGTAAGCAAAATATAATTTGAGATAAATTAGACACATTTAGGAAAAGAGAGAAAGAAAAGAAAGGGAGAGAGAAAGAAAATTCTAGAAATGTATTATTGTTTTCTCCCTTAAAACTTTCACTGCATGTATGCATGTAAGTATGTATGTATGTATGCAATTGTGATGATCTTAGATGGGGTGGCAAAACAATTCCACGAGCGACTCGTTCTAGGAAAATCAATATCCATGACGTCAGCACTAGAAAGTCTTCCCCTCGTAATATAGGAAAACTTTCGAGATGGCACCTGGCATGGGGACCTTAAGGTCAACCTCCTCATCAGAAGACGGAGCTCTTTCGAACGAAGACCGCCAGCAGGAGGAGGAGCCTTCGCCCAGAAAAGAAGAAGTCCTGACCTTCGAGGAAGAATTGCTTCGGATACTCGACCATGAAGTCTATTGGATCAAAAAATTTAGTTGCAAACATGAAGCGTTATTCCCGCCCCCTTTCTTTTTCTTCCTCAAATCAGTGACGTTTCATGGTTCTGGGCACAGTACTGAAGGACCATGTAATGTTCATGAAAGCCGGAAAGACGATTCGTAAGAAGTTAATAATCATATTGTATCGTTCAAAGAGAACATTCTTATGACTTAAAGAATAAGCCTCGGAGTTTTTAATTAGTCAGAGGTGACTTACTGTAGGTCTGCTAAAAAACGATCTGTTACTATTTTGGAAAATTTAATAAGAATTTTTGTGTATCTATTTGAAAGCATAAAGAGAGGCCTTATGTTTATACAGTTGATCTCGATAATTTCCATGGTATACCATAACTGAGCAGCCCAGTGATAATTCTAAAGTAATCGCAATCAACTGGTTCCGCACAGTCATCTAGAGAAAACTACGGCAACTGATTGCTTAAATATTTCGTGAACTCCTAAATGCATTTGCATCGCAATTAGTCTAGCAATCCCTTGAGTGCTTAGATCCAGGAAAGCGGCCATGGTTAAATAAGAGGTGAAAGATCCGTTCGAAATTACGGTTTAGGAACATGTAGAGTCTTTTGTCATCAACAGGATCATTTGTTTTTTATTGTCAGGTTAATAAATCATCAACCACGTTACATTACCATTCAATACGGAGCTCGAAGATAAAGTGGGTCACACCTACTCAGGGGACTTAGGCTGGTTCCTTTAAGGATTGATGTTAGGCATATTACCATTGATTTCTCATATTTGATCAATTTTTACTGCCAATGTGCAAATTTGTGGATTCTAAGACAACTTGTCGTTAAGCAGTAGATTAAACTGGCGCATTAATAAGGAGAAAGGTGGAATAAGAAAAACAACCTTCTTCCGGTCAAGTCTAAAGCTTGTCACTGGGGCTCTCCAAAGTTGAGAGCAGGCAGGCGTTTGGTTGGTATTCGTGCTCCGTAATTCTGCCAAGGAGGGAGGCATCACCTGCGCCTTGTTCCACTTCTACGTCAGTTAAGAGGCAGGATATAAGTTAATATTTCATAATTTTTTTTTTAAATAAGACATTTTTAGTATAAACTCACACCCAGTTCCTATATGACTTTTTCTAAGAAAAACTGCAGCTGCCCTTAATTTTGTGTAAAGTCATTACTTTCATTGTTAACTGTCCGAACTATAAACGACCTCGTGCTTATAGGAATAAAGTAAGAGGGCTTGTCATCACGTCATCACTTTCCTAAGAAGCCAAACGCTGAGGTCAAGAATTATGCGTTACAAAGTTCAAGGGGTATTTACACACCACAGCCTTCGGCGGACAATGCGACTTACAAGCAGTATCAATAATCTGGATATCTTGATGCGCACGCAAGAAGGGAAAATGCGCATCAGCTCACTAAGAGAGGCCATCGGAATCAAATAAGGAAAATATATTCTTTATCTAGCGACGAGTTTTTCGTGCACCGAGCGACGAAGAAGGTTTCTTGCTCCAAGGAAAATATTCTCTCTCTCTCTCTCTCTCTCTCTCTCTCTCTCTCTCTCTCTCTCTCTCTCTCAAACTGATCATACAAGTCTGTCGAGAACGCCTACCTCATGCCACTAGTCTCAGAAAATTCTCTTCCCTTTCTATTCTCCCACGCCTCGTAGGTGCCAATGTTTGGTTTCTTATTTCCATGTTTGTGATGGACGTCATGATTTAATGAGAATATGAATAAAAGATACCTGAAATCATGGAAAACTTCATGCTGATTTTTAAAAAGAACGTAAGAAAATACTTAGAAATAAAAAAAAAATTGTCGAATATGCTATCAAGATTGGTAGACCGACGAAAAGGGAAAAGTAGTCATAAATATGTTGACGTCAAACTTTACAGTAAGCAAATCAAGTAGCCTACAGTAAAAGTCGCTGAAAGTCGAATGAAAATGATTGCACTGAAAACGCATATGCTTTGGCAGCACTGAAGTACAGCATCACCAACAAATGCATCGTCACAGATTACAACCACACACACACACACACACACATGCACACGCACATAAAACGCAAAGGTGATGCCTATTGCATTAAAAATTGCGAAAACACCTTCAGGGCATTACCTGCAGCGAATGGAACACAGAAGATGAACACCAGTCTAGAAATTGTTTTAAAATGAACTTTGCACGTGAAAAACTGGTTGGCCAAGCACTCACTGAACGAAGGGCCTCAAATAGTTCGACGTGATCCAAGGTCATAGGAGCGGACGCACGTGGGTATGGCAGCGGCAACTTCCCAAGAGCTGCAGCAGCACTGAAATACATTGCTTCGCGATCTCCAGGAATCGTCAGGGTCAACATTCATGAATAGTGCTGTGCCTAATTTCTCATACGACATAGAGCTTAGAATTTGTTTTTCTATATTAATGAGCGCAACTCAGCATTTTCGTCATGAAATAAAAAATCTGAAAGAACTTATTGTTAACTTTCCAAAACCTGTCTTCCACTGGAACGTCATTAAACTGACATATAACTAGTGGTACAGCAATAGATGATAGCAATCTGGAAAAAATCCCATGGCTATATTACGCGCTCATTTGATTGGTTCGGGTTGCCAGAAATTGGTAAAGCTGCGTCTTGCATGATAAAGTGAATATCCTATTGCATAAAATATGATAATAATTAGATTTAAATCAACAGAACGACAGGATTCGTTGTCACACACACACACATACAGAGAGAGAGAGAGAGACGTTTACGAAAACTTTTAAGTCAGTTTTAAATAACAAAGCAGACTAGAAAAACTATTCTCGAAGGTTTGTATGTAGGTAATAAAGGGGCCCCAGGAATCCCCTGATTGCGAGGTTCAGTTATTTTTTGCTTTCCCTGTTTTCTGTTCTGATTCCGGTTTTCGTCTTTCAAGATGCAGGTCTGTCGCTGACGTCATTGTTCTCTTTTTGAGCCTGGGCCAGATAAAATGCATTCAACTGCCATTCCCGATTCCCTTTGCAATAACAAAGGAGATATAGGCCTATGTTGTCCTTGTTTACATACCCATTTGGACATAAATGCCACATTCGATTTTGAATTCAAACGAAGATTGAGCATTATTATTATTATTATTATTATTATTATTATTATTATTATTATTATTATTATTATTATTATTATTATAAGTAGTTACCGCTCGTGGGAACCTGATCCCGCAATAATTGTCACAACACAGAAAAAAATTGTCGTCTCCGACGCATTACGAATTCCACAAAGAGTTTTTATCCTGAAGATCTATGAATAAAGTAAAGGTAAAGTTAAGTATACCTTAGTTTTACCAGACCACTGAGCTGATTAAAGGTAATAGATTATAGTTGTTATTTCAGAGAAAGGAACCACTTAGGGTTCATGGCATGAGTTACAACAGCGCCACCTATTTTAGATATAAAACAAACGGCACATGAACTCTTGTACACAGGGCATATTCAGAGGATGATGCTTAGCAAAAATTTGCATAGAAACTGGAATTCTTGAAGAATGATTTCGCTAATAACTCATCCTCCTAAAACTAATTCTCATAAATTTTCGAGAAATTAATTTTAACAAGAACTACGGAGAAAAAGACGGCAAAAGAATACCATATTCCATGCCATTCCTTTTTAAGCGATAAAGTGTTAATTTCATAAAAACGCAAATGAATATATTTTTAAAGATAAGTATTCGCAAATGGATTTTAAAGAAGTTTATACCAATATCCGGGAGAAAACTGCCGGACGAACTGCAATGCAGAGATATCTATAGCAACTGCGGACCCTCTACTGGGAAAGTTGAGCCCGAGATCTGGTGCACAGCAGAGCCTCCGCATCGCGTCTCGAGCCAGTGTTGTCAGCTGGGGTGGTCGGACGTTCCCCCAAATTCTTGGGAAAACTTCCCAGTAACCTTCAGAAATAACCCATTTCCACATTTATTTTTTCGGTACATGGTGATGCTGCTGTATACAAAAAAACTTACGAACATCGAACCATCTGAATATAACCAGAAATATGGCTTACTAAAATCTCTTCATTTTCACAAACAACATTGAGCTCTTAGTTTAATTTTTTTTTTTCTGGGAATAATATAACAAAAATGAGATCTGTATAATATGAAAACCAATATATGGGGAAATATTTAAACTGATTTTTATTCAGCTGCAATTACACAAGCTTTAATTCACAAACATTGCAAATAATGGTCAAGAATCTAGAGCATAGGCTACATTTTCAATTTATTTTAATATACAGTATAGCAATTTGGACTTTTCCATTAGATGATGTAAGACAATGAATAAATCTTAATTTTGAATTAACCTTAATTAGATTTTCGTTACATAATATTTTTAATGAAAAAACCTAAAAGTTCAACCAAACTTCCCCATTTCGTTAAAACTGGAGATTTTTATCCCTTTAATGGCAACACTGTGACATCTGACATTAGAGAGCATAAATATGGATTGTTTTAATGAAGTACAAGAGAGTTGGACGGCTTTAAAGTGTTGCTGGACTCTAAAGATACGAATTTTACACATGTTAATCATTACTGCTGTATGTATCACCTCTCTAACAATTTTAGTATTATCATCATTATCATCAATAAAGCAGTAAAAGAGACCACTACTTTTACAAAGCAAGCTTCCACAGAATTGGAGGCTCACGACTGAATTTGGGAAGAATTAAAAAAGTATACCTTAGTTTAACCAGACCACTGAGCTGATTAACAGCTCTCCTAGAGAGGGCTGGCCCGAAGGATTAGACTTATTTTACGTGGCTAAGAACCAATTGGTTACCTAGCAACGGGACCTACAGCTTATTGTGGAATCCGAACCACATTATACCGAGAAATGAATTTCTATCACCTGAAATAAATTCCTCTAATTCTTCATTGGCAGGCCGGAGACTCGAACTCGGGCCTAGCAGAGTGCTAGCCGAGAACTCTACCGACTCGTCCAACGAGGAACTAAGAAGAAAATTGAATGGCTTATGCTAATGGCAAAAAAGAAACATAAATTTGTAGCATTTTCTATGAAAATGAAAAAAAAGTCAGTTGTGAATACGCAATGTTTCTACCATCAAAATGAATCTAAGAAACAGTCGTTACACACTCACTCCGTTGGTTTAGGCTACCACCCTCTTTGCAACTGACTTCCGCTTGCACAAGGTTCCACTAAGATCCCTCATAAGTCGAAATGATTCTTATTTTTCTGTATCATGGAGAGCAGGGCAGTTAGTCATATACTGTACCTTTCTTTTTGCCCAGTCTTTTAACAGTTGGCAGGATTCTTTTCAAATGATTAATTTCTTGAGACAGAGTTACGAGACCATGTCTAATGCCTGTTGACAGTCCATGGATTTACTGATGGTCACTCACAGTGCAGGAACAATAGCCTACACTTCGGTCAATATACCTGGTCATGGGGAGCGCGGCAGTACTGTAGGTCACCTCAGTAGAATGTGAGCTCTGTTGCTCCGCAGGGCAGAACGCAGTGGCTCTTTGGGCGCAGGCAATAATGAAAGGTCTCTGTTGAAATAAAGCATCTGGTAAATGCCCAAAGACGTCAATGGCGCAGAAAAAGATCTGAAAACATGACACTGATACTGTCCTTGAGGGCAAGTTTGTAGAGAACGATTTATAAAATCAGACAGAAACTTACTACATGAAATAAACTGATAAAGAATTTAAGTGTTAGTGAGAGGATCAAAGTGTCTGGTAGCCTTTCTACCATGGATGCTTCATATAATTTATTTCAAGCTGAATTGTTGTATATATACTTCTTACCAGTCAAGTCCTGAGTCGATGGCTGTTGTCATGGCGACACTGAGGAAGGAGGAGAGTGATGGGTCTTGTGAAGGACTGACCTTCAAAGTGAACTGAAATGGCTTGTGCCTTAGAGAGGTTAGTTTACTGCACAACCCGGTTCATCCCGTGAGAGTCGTTGTATCAGTAGACGATACATATACGGAGTGCCCTAAAGGGTCAAGTTATATAGAGGAACAACCTCTGCCATTAGTACTGGGTTTGACATCAAAGTTGGTTTTACATGAGGTATTTATAATCCACATATATAATTCGCAAACCCATTCATAGAAAAATGGTACGCATGAGAGGCATGGGGGGAATGATAATAATAGTACCACGCACATAAATAACAGTGGTGATAATGACAATTGTCAGAACGTAGATATAAAATAATAATAATAATAATAATAATAATAATAATAATAATAATAATAGTGGAATTCATCACACACATGATAATGACCATGGCAATATCATCTTTAATAATAATGATAATAGTAGAAATCAGCGTACAACATATCTAAACTTTCATAGTAATAATAAAAGTATTAATGCACGCAATGCCAGTAGAAATGAAAAAATGCTCTTAGCGTAGGCTAAACAATCACGTGTGCAATGGAAAAACTACATTTTGGAGAATAACATCAGTGACAACAACCTTTACTTAATTTGTTATCATTGTGGTATTTAGCAGTAATAGTAATTATAGCTACTGTTGCGGAAGAAATACCGTATATTAAACAATTTCACAATAATAATGGCATGTAGTCTTAACTTATAGCATATTCTTAATCTGCTGTCACATTTCTGGACCACAGTGACCTCTATATCGGCACTGGAAAGTTTTTAAACCTGAGTATATCATTGATGGCCCCTCCTGCAAGTAGATAGCTCGGTCAGGCTTCAAAAATTGTGAGATTATCGTCCGTGCACTCCAGCAGGCAGCTGAAGGCAAATCTTGACAGTGATGAAGTGGATGTCCATTAGTTTCACTGGTATACTCCAGTCAATTGAGCAATCCTTCTCGATTCCATGCATAACCTCCACATACCTTGACCCAACGTTTACCAGCCCCCATGCAGTCTGCCAACACCCACTTTTCATATGTAGCATATGCAGGATGTATTGCAACGTTGTCATAGAACCGGATTGATCTTCTGAGGTCTTGCTCCATCTGCCGCTGCGGCCAAATTTCCAGCGTTGAATAACTCTGATTCTTGGTTTAGCATATCTGCTCTTTCATTTCTAGGTATCCCCATGGGAGAGGGCGCTTAACTTACATTGTTTTGATCCTTATGCCTCCGAGTGTCCATTTTCTTATTATACGTTCGACTTCATTGACCAACTTTTCATACACCGAGTCCTTGCTATTTTAAAGAGGCAGTCGGGCAGCCAAACTATCAGTGACTGTTAGGGATTATTTTCCTCCGACTGGTTGTGTTAAGGCCAAAGGTAAGGCCACCAATTCAGCCTTAGTGAACGAAACCCGGTCCCGCAACCTGATCTCAGCCAGACTGCTCTCCTGCTCATACAAACTCTCATACATAGTAGAGTACATTTTTTTATCGGCAACAATTTTTATGTATGCATTATGCCTTATTGCTTATTTTTTTGTGTTTCATCGACTAATCACGTTTCCTCATTCACACTACAGCATCCTCTCTTTGTTTTTCCTACTTTTTTTTTTATTATTGGCCTTTATTTGCGCTATAGCTTCTTTTAAGTGTTTCGATAATAAGCTTTTCTATTTTTCACCGTGCCGACTCCTCTCTCTCTCTCTCTCTCTCTCTCTCTCTTTCTCAGGGATACATTTCCCAGCTTCGTTCTCATCGACCGACGCTGCACACTTTCAAGGTTTCGTTTGCCGTTTAAATTGCTATTATTATTCCATTCGTCCTTTTTTTTTATCCTCCTGCACCGGTTAACACTCGTTATCATCGTAAATCAGCGGTTGGGGCCTTGAGCATTAGAATTCGTGATGTCGTGTGGTTGTAATGTTAGTTTTTAATCGTGGGTTATTTCTCATTTATTTGTTCCTACGCAGTATATCTACTGGGTGTGAGGGGCCCTGTGACTGAATGTTGGATGATTTTTATTGTTTTTTATTCTCCTGAGGCTAGGGTATATTTTTCTACTCTTTGCGCTACAGAGCCTTCTTTACTTCGTGGGTTGTTCTGTTATTTTATAATTGGTCGTTTATGTGTCTTTGACGGTGTTTGATTGTTCTTTCATTTTATTGACGACTCTGTGGCCAATTCACTGACGCACATTTGGTGGTGTTATGTCCATTCTCAATTTATCGAATTTCCCTTTGTCAGGGAGGTTTACACCCTTCATGAACTGCAGGCAATCATCTTGTACCTTTTGCAGTTTTTTTTTTGTATTTCTTTTATTGAAGCTGGTTACTGCTGACGCTGGGTACTCTTATAGGGGCTTAACATCCGTTTTGTAATGAAGCAATTTTGACACCCTGAAGGGCCCAGTTAAATCTCTGGAGTTGACTGAGGCTGGTGTTTGTTTATATAATCAAGGCGCTGAAGTTGGTAACATGTGATGACTATCTGGAAATCGTGAAGCCCAGACTTCTTGTACGTACGTCGATGGAGATGTCAGTTTGTCAGACTGGCTCCTCCGCATTTCGGGTGTTGTTGGTAGAAAGCCTGTGAGTGTCAATTGTTTTTGGCTGGATTGCTATTTTCCTTGGATTTTTTCACGCTGTCTGTGTTAATTCTAGCTCTAGTTTTGCTTCGTCTATTTGGATTTGTTTCCTCGCTGGTGAGGACCTCTGAGATACCCCTGGTTGTGAGGAAATCACCTTCCCTATTGCACCATTGTAATATGGCAAAGTCTTTCTTGCCCAAAGAAAACTGTAAATTAAGGCAGTAAATTCGGTGGGGAGGTTTGTAAGGGTTTGTTTATCTGTAAACCCGGCCTCCGTGAAATACTGTATCTCATGTCTTCTCTACATCTCTTGTTGCTTTGAGAGTTGTCTTTCTAGTTTTACTTCTGCGAATTGACATATTTATTTATGTTACTGGGTGCTGGGTTTTCCGAAGGAGGCGGAAAACAACCTGTCTCTCTGGAAGCAGGCTGTTAAGCTCCAAGCATTGCTGCAGGCACCCTGTCATAACTTTTCTTTTCGGAAATCATAAGTGCCAACACCTGATTACAAAGTTTATATGTAAGAACTGTTTGTTAGCCAAGAGATAGATCGTACTATAATCTAATTAAACAAGTCTGGATCAATGTTCATTATCAAAATGTAACTTGCAAGATCTAGAAGACCTTATACTTACCCATAACAAATGTTTCTTGTGAGCACATTAACTACTGAGAAATGTCCAGAGTCAAGGTAATTTTGTCGGGAAACTTAGAGAACATCAGATAAGAGACCGATTTGTAACTATTGCAAGCAAAAATTAGATAGCTCTGATGAACAAAAATAGATTTAGATAATTTTTATTTCAGTCTACTTAAAAATAAGAAATGAAATGTATGTGTGTAGAAGGTCCTGGAGACATATCAAATGTCATAAGAAAAGCCCAGTGGCTCTTCGCTACCCCAATTGTGTTGGTTGATTAGATTTTTTAGTCTCTTAAATGCCAAGTAGACTTGAAGAAATGTGGTTCAATATGCTAGGTTATGAGAAGAACATCACAGCACTGCTTGGCTACAAATGTCTTTTAAAGCAGCTGTGGTTTGTCCTTAGGTTTTGAAATAGTTCCAGCAGCTAATAGGTAAGGGCAATTACAGTATGTGTTCTAGAACGCAAGAGGAAGGAATTTAACTTAGTCTACTGACGAAGAGGCAGAGCTATGACTTCGAGTTGGCTCTTTAGACGTTATCACAATTTCTTTTATAAAATCTGTAAACTCTGTTTGCTTTCCAGTAACTTAGAACATAGCTATGGAGTTACGTTGGTTTTTTTTCTTTTCTTTTCTTGGAATGAGCTAAAATTTGTAATGAGAGTCAGTGTTAATTTTAGATTATAACCTCACATTTATTTAGCCGAAAATCTGTATTTGGAGACAATTTTATTTATAAACATATCAGAGTTGTTTTACTTAATCTTCGAAAAACTGTCATTGCTTATTCAAGGTAGTTTAAACAGTTTCGTCGTTGACTAGGACGCTATTTTCCATTGTACAGAAAAGCACTGCTGGCTATTGCCACGGAATGCAGTTTGTAATTTGTATTAAGAGACTTTTTGTTTTTCATATTTTTTGTTATCATAAGTAACTTTGTGCCGTAACATTTTGTTGACTTTGAGTAGTTGCTGTTATACATTTTCTGTATTTTTTGAAAATAACTGATGGAGTAGAAAGGTCATACTTAGATTTTAGACCAATGTGACCAAAAAAGAATTTTGGCAGCTTTATTTTTAGCCTACGAACTGAAGAAAGATCTGTGAGAGAAATAGAAAGGTAATCAATAGGCTTACTCGTATATCGGCACATTTTGTGGTCATCTTTAATAATGTGTGTTTACAAGAAAATCTGATTCCCAAATACACAGATACTACACCTGCTGCCCTGTCAGCTGGAGACAGTATGAAAATTGACCAAAATCTTGAATAGACCTTCTGATCAGGGTCGTGAGACGCTAATCAATTTCTGATGTCAATATTCGAGGGACTGTTTCCTAGCAGCTAATCGATGGATAGTTATTATTATTGATTTTGAAATAGACCATATATATATATATATATATATATATATATATATATATATTATATATATATTATTATTATTATTATTATTATAATTTACAAGAAGTCACTGTACAGCGTGCCTCCCCCCCCCACATAATTTACCCTTTGTTTATTGAGAATAAAGGCGCAGCCGCTTGGCCGATCGTATTTGACCTAGAAATCAGAGCAAGGTTATCAACATTTCGATCTGTCCTTCTTTTTACCTGGAACAGATATTGAGATGACACGGATAAAAAAGGGCAAGGAGAGGAGACTTAATGCCACTCCCTTGAGCAGCTGAGCCCAACTAAGCTGCTTAAAACAACCTTTCTAAAGGCAGATTAAGCTGCTGAATTGTCTTACCTTCGTTGGACCGGGGAAGAGGGAACCGAATCGCTGAACACCTGGCGAATGACACATCATGGGCACGACGCAGCCGGAGCCCTTAAAAGGAAGAGACAGCAGTAGCGGCGGTTAGTAGTGTGAGGAGTCAGCGTGCAGAGGGCGGCAATTAGCCATACACGCGGGCAGGTGATGCAAGTTGCTGAGAGATATTTCATTCCCCCCCCCATCCGACTCCAGATTCCAGTCAGCCTCGAGGGACAGCATGCACCGCCATCCGTGTGATCGTCCCTCGTCCTTCTTCACCAGAGACCCGCTTCCCACAAGGTAAAGTGCGAGTAAAGACCTTTCAGTCACGACAGTTTGCCCTTTAGAAAGTTTGGAGTACCAGCATTTCACTTCTGTCCTTGTGCCAGTTTATCCAGTGCCATTTCCAATGTCCTGTGTTCAAGTGTAAAGTGGTCATTCATTCCTCGAGTCTTTGGCACCCTCAGTGCAAACTCTAGTCATAATCGGTGTTATATTGTTCCTTTACTGGCGTGTAATGTGTAAATCTCTCTTGCATCGGGACCCATTCGCAGTGGACTCATCTTGGACTGTGCCTTGCCTTTAGTCAAGACTCCAGTAGAAGGATCTTCAGGCGTTGCAAGCCCTTTATCAATTTACTTATCCATTTTCCCTTCAAATGCTTTCTTTTGTAAATATAATTCTTTAATTTATTGCAAGTGTTTTACATAACAGTTCCTTATGAAGTAGAGCTTCAGCTCATAAAATCCCCCTTTTTCTTTGTTTTTTACGATTTCCCTTTACGTAAGTCAGAACTCCAAGGCCAATTAAATAAAGTTTCTGTTGCTGGCCTGTAAAAATACCATAAACCCAGGGAAATACGTAAATATATATATATATATATATATATATATATATATATATATATATATATATATATATATATATATATATATTTATATTTATGTTTCCTGGTGCAGGTAATTCTTAAGTCTCCACATCTAGTACTTTACTCTATAATGGCCTTGAAAGATAACCAGGACATATAAAACAAAAAAAATAGGAGTTATACAGGAGCTGAGGGCTCTTTCTCAAAGGGAAGTGCGTGAAACACGTGGATACAAAATAGGTATATTTACATGACAAACAAGATCAAAAGGAAAAATGAACTGAAACACGATAAATAGCTGCTGCAGAAGTCCTCCCGAAGGTGGGGGGGGGGAAAGCTTGGGAATGCCAGGAACACGGACCAAGGAGAATTCTGCTATGATCGTCCTTCTGAAACGATATGAGGACCCAGGTTACAATCTAAGGCTGGAATTTGGGGAATGAATTACTCGGCATGTGCTGAGGGCGCCAAGGACATCCCTGGGGCTTGTCTAGTGACTTTTGAGCAAGAAGGCAGTGAACAGGTGGGCCGGGATAGAACCAAGAAGCTCAGGGAACACCAAGTTATAGGCCCAGAAGTTTAATAAATGCACAAGGGCGAACATAACGTGACTAAGCAACTCTTTCTAGGTACTTTACCAAATCGTAGGGGCGTAAGGCTGACATCGGCGTCCAGGGTCGTCTTCTGCCAGGGTTCACATGTGTGTGTCGACAGAGGCCTCCCTCACCAAGGAACTGCTTTCAAGTCGTAGGTCGGGTGAGGAAAAGGGCGCCCTTGTGACGATGAAAGGCTGCAGTTGAGTTTCCGCTCGCTTTGGGATTTGCAAATCCCCACTTGCACTGGATGCTGGCCACGTGGATGGAGTACAAAGCAAAGGGTAGCTACTTCCATGTGGCGACGAGGGAAACAGGGGAGGGGGAGGTCTGCACTCGTGACCTCCTACTTTAGCTACTGGACTGCGTGTGAGAGCGAGCTCTGGCGCAATGGCCTTTATTCCTTCTGGACGGGTGTATGCTTTGCTTCTGTACCAAAGAAAACGGTGCCAGCCAGTTACTGCCCTAGACAAAGGGATTATCTGCTGAGCTTCTCTCAGAAACCCTGAATGTACTGTTTGAAACTAACCCGAACCGGATTTTACTACCTTTCACAGGTTCAAATAGACAGAGGCCTATCTATCGGCCAAGCAAAGCAGAAAGGCGGGCGCTTTTGTAGCGTATTTTGGCGCTAATCTTTACAGCTCCTCTGAAAAGATGACATTCACACCTTCAAGCGGGTGCGAATGTCGATAATAGCAAAAATGAGCGAAGAAAACGTTCGGCTTTACTCTATCTTCTGCTTTGCTACAACTGTTATTTTACTTTATTTACAAAACTCTGCTGCAATACTGATCAATAACAAACTGAAGGCTTACTTTAGGTGCAGAGTGCAATTTAGAACATACAATAAGAAAGTACCCTTACTTGCAAATTAATTATTGTAGAAATACTTCATAAGTGCTGATTCTACATATGCTTCACTCGCTTTACTCTACTGAGGGCAATAAGGCACTCAACAAAATAAACAGAGAACACTTCAAAGTCACAAAATAACAAACAAACAAAAAAAGTATAAAAGGCAGGACGTAAAATGAAAACAAATGTAAATCAACCAACTTCTTACTGCTATGCTGGAAAAACATGCATGCAATTAGTTTTGCCTTGAAGAGGCGGTATAAATGGCAATACACCGTTGGTTTTAAATGATATCCCCTTCACTAGAAATTGTAATAACAAAATTCAATTCCTCTTTCCAATTGGTGGACAATAATTGTGTACAAACTCGATGAGTAGCTAATACCTCCAGCTAGCGCTAAAATGAATGACGAGTTTGACAGCTCACTGAGCGAGCGAGGCAAAGAGATTATTCGCGGGTTTTAATTCGCTAACTTAAACAACGCTAAATTTTTACTTCCACGGCCTACAACTCGGGTGTAAGTTATAAATTTCGGCGATCCTCTCTCTTGTTTTTCTTTGACATGCGCCCTACCATACAAAAAAAAAAAAAAAAATCAGGTTTAGTCACGTTTGCTAAAGTGTCCTATGCTAAAAACACAGTTTACTTACGCAGAATTTCCTGGCCTGTTGCGCTGGCTTTCAAAGTTTCGTAATCTGTCTCATATCCAGCTTAGCTGAGCTAATTGCTGATTTTACAAATTGCAACACAAACAGCAAAGGGGGGGAGGGGCGATGCAATCGTTACGAGAATCACTGGCCATGGTCGCCATTTTTTATATGTTTCCTGGTGCAGGTAATTCTTAAGTCTCCACATTTAGTACTTTACTCTATAATGGCCTTGAAAGATAACCAGGACATATAAACAAAAAATTAGGAGTTATACAGAGCTAGGCTCTTTCTCAAAGGGAAGTGCGTGAAACACGTGGATACAAAATAGGTATATTTACATGACAAACAAGATCAAAAGGGAAAATGAACTGAAACACGTTAAATTGCTGCTGCAGAAGTCCTCCCGAAGGTGGGGGGCGGGGGGGAAAGCTTGGGAATGCCAGGATCATGGACCAAGGAGAATTCTGCTACGATCGTCCTTCTGAAACGATATGAGGACCTAGGTTACAATCTAAGGCTGGAATTTGGGGAATGAATTACTCGGGCGTGTGCTGAGGGCACCAAGGGACATCCCCGGGGCTTGTCTAGTGACTTTTGAGCAAGAAGGCAGTGAACAGGTGGGCCGGGATAGAACCAAGAAGAATCAGGAACACCAAGTTATAGGCCCAGAAGTTTAATAAATGCACAAGGGCAAACATAACGTGACTAAGCAACTCTTTCTAGGTACTTTACCAAATCGCAGGGGTGTAAGGCTGACGTCGGCGTCCAGCGTCGTCTTCTGCCAAGGTTCACGTGTGTGCGTCGACAAAGGCCTCCCTCACCAAGGAACTGCTTTCAAGTCGTAGGTCGGGTGAGGAAAAGGGCGCCCTTGTGATGATGAAAGGCTGCAGTTGAGTTTCCGCTCGCTTTGGGATTTGCAAATCCCCACTTGCACTGGATGCTGGCCACGTGGATGGAGTACAAAGCAAAGGGTGGCTGCTTCCATGTGGCGACAAGGGAAAGACAAGGGGAGAGGGGAGGTCTGCACTCGTGACCTCCTACTTTAGCTAATGGACTGCGTATGAGAGCGAGCTCCTGGCGCAATGGCCTTTTATTCCTTCTGGACGGGTCATGCTTTTGTACCAAAGAAAAGGTGCCAGCCAGTTACTGCCCTAGACAAAAGATTATCTGCTGAGCATCTCTCAGAAACCCTGAATCTACTGCTTGAAACTAACCCGAACCAGATTTTACTACCTCTCACAGGTTCAAATAGACAGAGGCCTATCTATCGGCCAAGCAAAGCAGAAAGGCGGGCGCTTTTGTAGCGTATTTTGCGCTAATCTTTACAATATATATATATATATATATATATATATATATATATATATGTGTGTGTGTGTGTGTGTGTGTGTGTGTATATATATATATATATATATATATATATATATATATATATATATATATATATATATACATTGTATAAGTCTGTATGTGTATCATATTTGTGTCATGTAAAATCTTGTAGCAAGCACATTCATAATTCTTCAGACGATAAATAAGTAGCCATGGTCTTGCGTGTGTTTAATGCTGTGGCCGTTGATAAAGGTGAACTCATGGGAACTGAATGATGAGCTCTGTATTTGATTCATTAGCAGAAAAATTAGTTTTGGAGAGAAAAATCAGGTCATACTGAGAAAGATGACACTGAAGGATAAACAAAGGCAAGTTCCAAAGCCTCATATATTAGAATAGATGACCATAATTTTCTTTTTACTGACCGGGGTCTTCTACTGTCTTAGATCTGCTCCCTTGTGTAAGCACACTTTTCCGTTAGTTTCCTCTTCCCCTTCATCATGTTTTTCAAACTCGGTGCAGAACAGGGTTAGTAGGAAGGCCAAGGATGCCTGGGCTTTGGCAAAATCTTGCCTTACCCATATAATTTCTTTTTCTTTATCTTTACCCACAAATTCGTTTTCAAAGCCATCACTATTGTCTTTCCTTCAGTGACTGGGAAATCTGGAGATGCATTTGTCCTTGCTAGGTGCGTGTGCCGGCTTTTCCCAGCTGACCAGTTTTATTCCGGCGACAATTTTGTCATTTTATGAGCAGACACTTTTCAGTATTGACTTTACATGTATACATTGTTCCTGTTATTTATTTATTTTTTGGCAAATTTGCAAATTTTCCTTTATGGTTGTTGTACATATCGCTTCTCTCTGGCAATATTGAACTTAATCCTAGTCCACTGAATCGTTCACGGACATTTCACGTTCAATATAGCTATATCCATGGATTGTATGAGATTAAAAAGAACTTGCATGTTGCTGCTGTTAATTTTGATATCCTCTCTTATTCTAAAGCTCTTGTGTCTGATTTGCGACATATTTCAGAACTGCTGATTCCAGGGTTTAAGAAGCCCTTTTTACTTATGCGTATTGCCATTCCAAGGGCCATGGAATAGATCTGCATATTAGAGAGGGTTTCTGTGCATCTCATAGGCCACAGCATGAGTGTGGATGTCATGAAACACAAGTGGCTTTATGTTATTGCTAGCTATAGGAACCAAGGTTTTGGATGACCATTTATGGCTGCTTGTTTGCCAAAATGACTGCAGTTCAAATACCTGACTCCAAGGGTTGTTTCATTTTTGTTGGTGATTACAATGCTCATAACACTAAGTGGCTGAGGTCGATTACTGACACAGGATGTTGCTGTTCTAGATGTCTCTGCTATTTCCAGTTGTGAGCAGTTAATAAATGAACCCTCTCACCACTTTAGTAACTGTCTTGACCTTGTATTCACAGGTAAGACAGGGATTGTATCTTGTGGTGTAGGTTTGCTGGTTGGTTCATCTGATCATTGTTAGATTGAGTTAATGTGGAGATGGGTCAGGCTGTTCATGATGTTGGCCAGTTAGGATGGTATTCACCGTGATCTTATTGATCTCAGGTGAAGTGATATTTACGGAAGTCTACATATTACTGAGTGTTTGAATAATCACCTTATGTTTATTATCGAGAGAAGAATTCCTTCTAAAATCCTCAAGGTTCATTTTAAAGATAAGCCATGGTTTAATGCTGTGTGTAGGATTGCCTATCATGAAAAATAAGAAGTTTATCAATTCTGTAGGAACAATTGACTGGAACTTTTGAGGTTTAATTTCACTGAGCATAGAAATCAAGCTCAGGTCGTCTATTAGAGAGATGAGAGAGCTTAAAATGGGAGCGTGAAGATGTTTCTCTCCAGTGACGATGACCATAAGTGGTGGTCTACCCTCAAGTCATCGCTCTGTGGAGTTGATTCAAGTATGCCTCCTCTTGTAAGAGCTGATGGAACTGCTGGACATTGCCCTAAACAGGAGGCCGAATATTTTGCTCAAGTTTTTGTGAGCAAAAAGCATGATGAGCCCTTGGTGTTGCCTCAGTCATGCTTTTCTGAGCCTAAGCTGTGGCCTTCCGGTCTAAGAAAGTCAAAACTTTGCTTTTGGGTCTTGACAGTTATAGTGGCATAGACCCTTATGGAATCTCTCCCATCTTTTTAAAAACACTGCTGATTCCATTGCTCCTAAGATTACTTCTATTTTCTGAAGATTAGTTGGACTTGCAAGTTTTCCTTCTGTTTAGAGGAAGGCCTATATAGCTGCTTTACCCAAGGGACTTAGTCCATCCTTGTGCCCTCTGAATCTATATAGGTTGATTTCAGTTACCCCTGTTTTACCTGAGGTTTTTGAGAAGCTGCTCTCTGAGCATCTAAGTAGGTTTTTTTTTAGAAGATAATATCCTGTTGCCAGCATTACAGTATGGGTTTTATAAAGGTCTCAGTACTTGTGATGCACTCTTGTTAATACCTATCGTCTTGCAAAATGCTCTTTATGAGGTAATGCAGAGGCATGCATTGTCGGTCTAGATTTTAGTGCATCCTTTGACTGTATGAATCATAAAGCACTTCTATAAGAGCTAAGATTATTGGGAATTGGTGGATCTTTTAATAATATTTTCAATGAATTTTTAATAGGCAGAACTTCAGTGGTCTGTGTTGATGGCCAGTATAGTAGTTTCAGTAATATCGTTTCAGGTGTTCCTCAAGGTAGTGTTCTTGGACTTTTGCAATTTATTATCTATACTAATGACAAGTGGCAAAGTATGGAGAATAAAAAGGCTGCATGTGTCGATGGCGCCACTCTGTTAGCAGTTGTTCCTTCTCTATGCCTTAGGCCTTTGGTTGCAGAATCCTTGAAAAGAGATCTGGCACGTATTCATGAGCGAAGTAGGCTTTGGGGCATGGAGCTAAACTCTTCTAAACCTCAAAGCATGATAGTTAGCCGGTCCAGTACTCTTTTGCCCTAGCACCCTGAGTTACATTTAAATGTCAGTGACCCTTTTTAAGATCTTAGGTGTAACTTTTGATAACAAATTTACTTTTGAGAAGCATATATGTAACATTGCTTCCTCCGATTCTCAAAAAGTTGGTATCTTGTGGAAATATTTTAGAATGTTTCGGGATGAAGTGTTTTAACTCTTCTTCCTCCTTCGGTAGAGGTCTGTTATCAGTCAAATTTATTTCGGCAACTCTTGACGTTAAATAGTGTCATAGACATAAAAGTGAGTTCATTATGATTGTTCCTTAAAATGTACCACAACGACAAACATTCTCTGCACTCTTCATTACCTGATCTAACTGTTTTTACTCACAACACTAGGCAGGCTGTTGCAGCAAACAATGCGACGTTTTCAAGCACCAGGTTTAATACTGATCGTTTTGCCAGGAGTTCTGTCTAGGCTACAACTAAAATGTAAAGTAGTTTACCTAGTGTAGTTGTGGAATCTTCTGGTCAGCAAATTTCTAAGCGAGCACTCTGCTGACATCTCCTGAATTTCAGGAGTATCCAGTGGCATTCCTGTTTGAAATTGCCCCCTGGGCCCAAAATCTGAGAGGGACTTTGAGAAAAATGAAAAATTTAAGAAATAAAATTTCTGAAATTTGCATTTACAAGTGCCTAAAAATTTTCCCCCACCCCCGAACTCCATGATAGTTGTTTTGGCCTTGTCAGCTATGCCCCCACTCCATAAGAGGGGCCCCAGATAGGACTATGGCCCCCGGGCCCCAAAATGTCTAGGAACGCCCATGGGAGTATCGGTTTTATTTTCTGTCCCCTCATATTTATTGATTTATCACCTTTTCTTATAACTTGACTCTCTCTCTCTCTCTCTCTCTCTCTCTCTCTCTCTCTTCTCTCTCTCTCTCTCTCTCTCTCTCTCCTAGGTTTATAGTCTGCTGAGTCTGTCCATAAGGGTTTTCACCTGAAGATTTAAAGAAAACAAGAATGGTTTCGGGAACAGAGTTCAACGTCACTATTGCGGGAGAGTTAAAACCTTAAACCCATTTAATGCATATAATAATTCAAGATAAAATCATCAAGGAAAAAAGAAATGAAAAATCTAGAGGTATATAGGCTATATATATATATATATATATATGTGTGTGTGTGTATATATATATATATATATATATTATATATATATATATATATATATATATATATATTATATATATATATATATATATATATATATATTGTAATATTTACCAATATTGATTGAGTGGTTCATGTTATGGGCCCTGTTCAGTTTTACTATTTTTATATTAATGTAATTCAGTTTTGTTTTAGTGGTGGATGATTAATGTAATTAATTTTTCTTTTGCTTTTTGGTTTTGATGTCAGAAATTAACGTAACTTTTTGTAAATTTTTTTTACTTATGTTCACTTTTGGTTTCCACTTTATTATTTAATCACCCTGTTTAGGAGGTGGTTAAAAAGTTAACCATCTTTGGTCTCTCCCATCCGTTTGCATGTTTTTTCTTCTGTTTTCATATTTTGCGAGCGTGTGTGGGGATGTTCAGCGTTACTGGTGGGCAGTGTGGAAAATTCTTTGATGACGGGCATCCGAAGGACCTTTAACCCTTTCCTGCCCAATTGACGTCATATACGCAACAACCCCTACTCTTTCTTTTCTGACTGACGTAAGTTTGGTACGAAATTTACCGACATTTTTCGTACAAAAAACTAGGGTAAATTTTTTTATTTTCGGACAGTTGGTGGTTTCCATAGGCTAAAGCATACCTTGGACCGCGATAGCCTGGTTGCATCGATAACAGGCAAACAGTCCCTATACTGCGCATGATACCTTATAGTAAATTTCTCAAATGAAATCAGGTGATCTTTCCCACGTTTCTCTCTTATCTACATTTTTTTTTTTATAAAAATGTATGGATTACATTATTGGAAACACTCTGTTTGGTATCTCTATTTTCTATAAATTTTTAGTTCTATAACAATGCATGCATAAAACCCATGGCGTAGTAAAATTCTTCACAATGACATCAGGCTGATCGCACCCACGCAGGCCTGGCAGGCCACACTTCTCAACGCCAGAGACCATGCGCATCAAGTTGGCTAAACACGTGTCGCTGTTTACATACAGCGACGCCAATTGAGAACAGTTTCAACATGCTTTAGATGAGCAGTTTTACGGTAAAACTAGCGGAAATTCGTTAGTGCATCACATAAGAGACGTCTGGATTTTAGGCAGGGCCCTGAATCTCATTTTTTAAACATTATCATATATATCGATATTTAGAGAATTTTGTTGGCTTTCTCATAAAAATAATTCATTCACCTAACTGCTATAGCTTTTGAGGTACGAATGATAATGTTGGTCAACGGTAACATATTTTTTCGTTTCGAACAGCTTATAACGTCAAAATGAAACTGTTGCTGTTACCAAAGCCATTTTTCTTGACTCTCACTTTATTCCTCAACCTTTCCTCTACATTTTTGTATATTTACAAAGTAATTTCTATGAAAAATCCGATAGGGCTCTTCAAAAAATGTCTAGCGATAATTTCACCGCATGAATGGAATCATCTGTTTCTTACCCACTTTTCATCAATTTTTCACCAACTGGACTTATTCGTTTTTCATTGTTTTATATGTCGATATTTAGAGAATTTTCTTTGGCTTTCTGCATAAAAATAATTCATTCGCCTAACTGTTATAGTTTTTGAGCTACGAACAATAATGTTGACAACAGTAACTTTTTTTTCAGATCAATTTATAACGTCAAATGAAACTGTTGCCCGTTACAGAAACCCATTTTTCTTGACTTTCCTTTATTCTTCAAACTTTTCCTCTACTTTTTCGTATATTTACAAAGTAATTTCTATGAAAAATAACCGAGATAGGGGGCTCTTCAAAAAAAAAAATTTTCTAGCGATAATTTTCACCATAGGCCGGGGAGCGCTCTGTTTCTTCCCATTTTTCTATCAATTTTTCACCAACTGACTTATTCGTTTTCCATTGTTTTATATGTCAATATTTAGGAATTTTATTGGCTTTCTCATAAAAAAATTATTCATTGCCTAACTGTTATAATATTTTGAGCTACGAACAATAATGTTGACAACGGTAACATTTTTTTCGTTTCAATCAATTTATAACGTCAAATGAAACTGTACCGTTACAAAAGCCATTTTTCTTGACTCTCACATTATTCTTCAACTTTTCCTCTACATTTTCGTATATTTTACAAAGTAATTTCTGTGAAAATAACCGAGATAAGGGCTCTTCAAAAAAAAAAACTTTTTTCTAGCGATAATTCTCACCATACGCCGGGCAGAGCGCTGTTTCTTTGCCCTTTTTTCTATCAATTTTTTCACCAGCTGGACTTATTCGTTTTTCCATTCTTTTATATGTCGATATTTAGAGAATTTTGTTGGCTTTCATAAAAATAATTCATTCGCCTGACCTTCATAGTTTTTAACTTACAAACGAAAATATAAAAAACCCAGTAAAATTTTTTTTTCGTGAAATAACTCACATTTTTTTGTATTTAGAGGGCTGGGACTTTATTCTGACTATTCCACCATAAAATATAAACATTTAGAAAAAGGACAGCAAAATGAACGTTGTTGGCATAAAATTTGTATTTTTGCTGAATTTTCGAAATAATTATTTTTCGCACTGTCGAGCCGCTTCCCAGACACATCAGCCTGC